>NC_134483.1:229233838-229533838 GCF_040206685.1 Ascaphus truei | reverse complement strand
GGGTGAAGCCATCCTGCAATGCCTACAACAGTTATGCATAACATCTTCAGTGAAATAAAAACCAATTACCTAACCAAATTCCATTTAATCATTCAATCTGTAGGCTCACATGCCTCATAAAACATTGCATTTACAGTGTATACATGTAGCATAACATGTAAACTGCATGTACACGCTGCAAATCAATGTTAACAATACAATAATGCCACTCAAATCGCCATACATCACAAGAAGTATATTATTTAATACAATAAACTCACCATCAATGAATTACCACACATCAATTACATCCCTAAACAATTAAAATACCATCCATACCAATTACACAATGAACTAAAGCTATCCTAACAGAGAACCACTTCAAAACATAGAAAAAAGTACACCAACAAATACAATATACTAAAGCAAGACTTTCCATATCCTATTGTACGGCCTGGAAGCCCAAAACTTACATCTGTCTAAAAATAAAATACATTTAGCACACATCAATGCATAGCCACAATGATTAACAATACAGAATTAGAAGCTTTAACAACACTATCATTTCTTACCCTGTATATATATCTGTACACATACATACAGACATACATACAGTGGGAAGAAATGATATGCATTATAAAAAATGAAAACATGAAAAAGCAACACAAAAAACAGTTACATTAAGTACATTTCTTTATTTAACTTACCATTACTTGCCCCCACCGACTCCCGTTGATCAGCTTACTCACGAACCAATCCACGACACCATCCACGACACCATCCAGGAACAAATCCACGACACAATCCAGGAACAAATCCACGAACCAAACCAGGAACCAATCCAAGAACAAGTGCAGGAACCAATCCAGGAAGCAAGCCACGAAGAAATCCAAGAAACAATCCACGACACGATCCAGGAACAGGAACCCATAAAAGAAAAAAACAAATTAAACATTAAAATAATAAAACATGACAATCAAGGGTTGTACTAGTTTTATTCTTAGTGAATCTGTATTACAATACCTTGTTCCGGGGTCTTCTTGACATCCGGTGCCACGCCCTGGTCTTCAATCTTCAGGAGGAGGTCCGTCCTCCTCGGCATCTGCCTTCAAAATGAGACGACATAGGCTTTTATAGGCCTATGACGTCACATTTGTCGTCATATGGTTCCCACGGCCCTGATTGGGCCGTGAAAACCATGTGTTTTGGCCGATGTAAAAAAATTGATGACGTCACTTAAAGGCAATGCCAGCACAGCCAATCAGAATGGCTTTGCTGCTATTGCCTTTAAGAAAACGTCATGAAATGACACATGGCCGGACTCACATGGTAAGCCAGCCAATCAGAGCGTGGGAACTCCATCCCTACTCTGATTGGTTCAAGTACCATGTGAGTCCGGCCATGTGTCATTTCATGACGTTTTCTTAAAGGCAATAGCAGCAAAGCCATTCTGATTGGCTGTGCTGGCATTGCCTTTAAGTGACGTCATCAATTTTTTTACATCGGCCAAAACACATGGTTTTCACGGCCCAATCAGGGCCGTGGGAACCATATGACGACAAATGTGACGTCATAGGCCTATAAAAGCCTATGTCGTCTCATTTTGAAGGCAGATGCCGAGGAGGACGGACCTCCTCCTGAAGATTGAAGACCAGGGCGTGGCACCGGATGTCAAGAAGACCCCGGAACAAGGTATTGTAATACAGATTCACTAAGAATAAAACTAGTACAACCCTTGATTGTCATGTTTTATTATTTTAATGTTTAATTTGTTTTTTTCTTTTATGGGTTCCTGTTCCTGGATCGTGTCGTGGATTGTTTCTTGGATTTCTTCGTGGCTTGCTTCCTGGATTGGTTCCTGCACTTGTTCTTGGATTGGTTCCTGGTTTGGTTCGTGGATTTGTTCCTGGATTGTGTCGTGGATTTGTTCCTGGATGGTGTCGTGGATGGTGTCGTGGATTGGTTCGTGAGTAAGCTGATCAACGGGAGTCGGTGGGGGCAAGTAATGGTAAGTTAAATAAAGAAATGTACTTAATGTAACTGTTTTTTGTGTTGCTTTTTCATGTTTTCATTTTTTATAATGCATATCATTTCTTCCCACTGTATGTATGTCTGTATGTATGTGTACAGATATATATACAGGGTAAGAAATGATAGTGTTGTTAAAGCTTCTAATTCTGTATTGTTAATCATTGTGGCTATGCATTGATGTGTGCTAAATGTATTTTATTTTTAGACAGATGTAAGTTTTGGGCTTCCAGGCCGTACAATAGGATATGGAAAGCCTTGCTTTAGTATATTGTATTTGTTGGTGTACTTTTTTCTATGTTTTGAAGTGGTTCTCTGTTAGGATAGCTTTAGTTCATTGTGTAATTGGTATGGATGGTATTTTAATTGTTTAGGGATGTAATTGATGTGTGGTAATTCATTGATGGTGAGTTTATTGTATTAAATAATATACTTCTTGTGATGTATGGCGATTTGAGTGGCATTATTGTATTGTTAACATTGATTTGCAGCGTGTACATGCAGTTTACATGTTATGCTACATGTATACACTGTAAATGCAATGTTTTATGAGGCATGTGAGCCTACAGATTGAATGATTAAATGGAATTTGGTTAGGCAATTGGTTTTTATTTCACTGAAGATGTTATGCATAACTGTTGTAGGCATTGCAGGATGGCTTCACCCCTTAATTACCTTTCAGGTTAGTACCCGATAAGGTGATTAAGGGGTTCAGTGTTATGTTAATGATATTGAAATGTTGTGGCTATTTCTAATGTTGGCAACGGACCCCAAGGATGATGCTGGCGACGGAGACTTCTTATTGATGAGGTTAGTACAATTTTATTTACATTTTAACGCTATTGAATGTGTTTAATAATGGCCAAATAATGTATTATCCCTATGTGGATAATAGTTATTTGGCACATTATTGTACTGTATGTGCTGGGGGAGGGGGTATTAGGCCCAAGGGTATTTGGTAGGACTCCCCTGTGGGTATTGGGTGAGGGTGGTTGGGGGGGCTTTGTGGGGGAGGGTATGTGGGTGATGGTGGCTTAACCCCTTAATAACTGTATCGGTTAATATCCGCTATGGTGATTAAGGGGTTAGGGGACATTAATTTGGATGTTGTAATTCTTGTGTTTGTTTTGCAGAAGCGGATGGGGCATGGGCAGGATGAAGATGAGGATGGCCTTCATCGTGGCAGTGGGACATGGGTGAGTGCTATATGTATTTAAAGTCTTTATTGTTGTGTAAGTATTGTAAATGGACAACTGCACTATTATCCATTTGTGGATAATAGTCATTCTGCCCATTACTATACTGTATGTTGTGTATTGCTGCTATGTTTATTGGGGGCATTTGTCCCCAATAAACATGCTACTATGCGTTAACCCCTTCATTGCCTTAGCGGCTATCCGCTATGGTAATGAAGCAGCATTAATGTATTTTAATAATATTGTGCGGAAGCAGGAGGCCCCCTGAGCTGAAGCGCATTTATTTGTGGCTCAGAGACCCCCTGCCTCCCGAGTTACAGGCCCCGGTTTGGGCCATCGGTTACAGTGTGGACGCCATTGCGGGGACGCTATAAACATGGCGGCGACACTGCCACCCGATGACACATACCGGGGCCTGTAACTCGGGAAGCAGGGGGTCCCTGGTCCACAAAGCAATGCGGTTCAGCTCAGGGGACCCCCTGCTCACTGTACAGTATAATTAAAAAGACATTCATGCTGCTTCATTACCGTTGCACATAGCCGCCAAGGTAAGGAACGAGTCTTTATTGATGTGTGTGTGTTTTATTTATACTATACATGTGCAGAGGGTCTCCGGAGCAGAACAGCGTTGGTTTGAGGTCCGGGGACCCCCTGCCCCCCGAGATACAGGCCCCTTTATGGGGTGCCGGTATCCCTCTGGTTTGTTTACAGGCCGCGGTCACGTGATCGGGACCTTTAAACGCCGAGGGATACCGGCACCTCATAAAGGGGCCTGTATCTCGGGGGGCAGGAGGTCCCCGGACCTCAAACCAACGCGGTTCAGCTCCGAAGACCCCCTGCACATGTAGAGTATAAATAAAAGTTGTTTTTAAATACTTTTTTTGGTGCCGAAGTTTGCGCTGAGAGAGCGGCTTGTCTCTCTCAGCTGCAAACATCTATCGGCACCAAAGGCTTATCGGGAGCCTTATCGGGAGCCAGGCTGTATCGCCACAGCTCATCGGCAGCTTTGCTTTCGCAGTGCTTCAGCAGGGATCGGAAGGATTCGGCCCTTACTGAATACTGCGAGGGCAAATCGCCCAAAAAATACATTTTCGCAATTCGTGCCGAAAATTTTGTATCGGGGCTTACTGCATGAGGCCCTATGACAGTGAAGGGCACGCGCCCTTGTCCTCTGAGTTATCCCTGGACTATCATCATGAACTTAATTCTCAAAAGCTATGTTTTAAGAATAAAAAAGGAGGGAGTGACAAAGTGAGAATATGATGTAAGGGGGGGGGTCTGACATAACAGCACTGGGATCTATGCAACCATTTTAAGTCAGCATCCATCTTAGGTTTTGTCTGAGTGAACGGGTTATGAGATGGATGTTTTTGAATGAGGTTTTTGCTTTCAACTTTCAAGTGAGTATAAACCAAGCAGCTAACTGAAAAACCTTGAGCAAAGTGCCAATGTTATGAAAAAGGCCAGACTGATAGGGATGGTTTCCCATTCCGAAGGTGGGGGTTTTTGAGGTTCTGTATGTAGAGAAAAGGTCACCAGCTTAATAAAGTATTATTGCTGAATCATCTCATTTAGACATCCCATAATGTCATTAACTCAATATATTCGTGTGCATAATTTGTTTACCTTTTACGCTTACGTAGTGACGACACACAACCTTGTATAGGGGGCGTGGGTTTAGTATTTTGTGTATAAATAAGCCCTGTATGCAACATGTCTTTGGGAGGGTTTTATTTTGAAACTCTCCTCTGCGTGTGCACCGCACAAGCAATAAACTTATTTGTCTATTCTGCAAAATATAACCTCAGACTCGTGTTGTTATTTCACAGAGCTTTATCAGAAGTAATATATGTTTTAAGTATTTAGCATAAAAAGTTATATTTTAAATAATAGTAGTGTGCATTTAAGTGAATTTTCTCCTGGAGTACAATCATTTTGTACCCCTCATCTTTTTCTGATTCACTTCAATTCACAGTTGCACCTACCTTTACTGATAATTATTGTTGCAAGTTATTATTCATCTATATCACAATTAGTATGATTTAGTCGATCACTCCCTACCCCCTCTCTTTTGCTACTTAAGATACACGCCTGAATATTGAATATGACCCCATAGCATCTATTTTTTGTAGGAGAAACAGATATCAGAGATTATACATAGAAAACCCTTGTTTTTGGTATCAATTGCAAAAGCTACACATATCTATTGTAATTCTTGGAAATTGCTGTCAGGTCCATGATATCTTTAAAGTTAATACATTTTTTTTTTTTTTTTTTTTTGGAATACCTCCTTTGCCATGCCTTCTGGTATTTGCAGATCCCCTTATTAATGCCTTTCAAGGTACATTTAAATGGGTCCTGTTAATTCTAGTGTCAGGGAAGCCATATCTCAATTCCACCACTGGCAAAAACAGATGTTGACTTGAGATAACATCAGTCCTTTAAACAACCAGCCACAAAAATAATTATTGTATTTTTAAGACAATATGTAACCAACATTAACCCCTCGTGTGCCAGATTGATTAAAATACAATATCATTTCTGCCATATTCATTACAGGGATGTACAAGACAAGGGAAAATTGTTTCAAACTTACTGTAATTTTTCTTTTTCTAGAATTCTTTAATGGCAGCAAGCATGTCTTCCATACCCCAGAGTTTTTAGTATATTAATCATATTGATATTTTTTTTTGCAGTTTGGTCATGCTTTGATGTGCCCTGCAGGCTTAAAATGCTTTGGCCAAAGTTAAATTACACTTTTTCAAGAGATACAGCTCAACCCTGTTATAGCGTGATCCGCTATAATGCGGAGCTGCTTATAACACGGAGTGAGTGTGGCGCCTGTTTTAAATGTTTTGTTTTTTTAAACATCTATTCAATGCTTTATTGCTACGGACACACACACAGTGTGTGTGATGTAGCATATATATGCTACATGCATATATCTCTCTGCTGCTCCCTCTTCCCCCACCCCCCCCACACACCCTCCTCACCAAGGGCAATTTAAGTCATGCATGACACTGAGTAAACTGGTGATTGCAAGTTGGGCTTGAGGAGCATGAAGATATAAACAAATTAACATCTTCACATACACGAAAAACAAACAAAAATAGGATAAAAGAAATAGATGTTGCATAGTCCTTGGGCCTGTAAAATGTTTACTCAGGGGTTACAGCTGGGATTGAAAAATTTGTTTAAAAACAGGATGCTTTAGCAGAGCAATTGAAGAAGTTAAGCTTTCTGGAATTATTCTTTTAGTTGTGATGTGCAAGCAATGCAGCAGGCTATTCACTTTATACAGTCACTGTAGAGGCACCAGATAGTTTAAAAAAAACTGCATAAGGTCTTCTTAAGGTGTGCAGTACACTCTAATTTAATCTAACCCACGCTGACTGTTCTCTTTCTTTGATACTCTACTCAAACCACCCTCAGCTGCCTCTCATTCCTCCATCTCCGCTCAGGACTTTGCTGACTATTTTAAGGAAAAGGTGGAATCCATACGTCAGAACATCCCCTCTGTTTCTTCTTCCCATCCTACACCTCTTCCTAACTCTCCTCCTGCCTTCCTTGACTCTTTTTCCACTGTCTCAGAGGAGGATGTGTCGCTGTTGATAGCCTCTTCTCCCTCTACCACTTGCCCTCTTGACCCCATTCCCTCCCATCTCCTAAAACCTCTTGCTCCTACTATAATCCCTATGCTCACACACATTTTTAACTCCTCCCTCTGCTCTGGAACCTTTCCATCCTCCTTCAAACATGCAACAGTCATACCATTACTCAAAAACAGCAAGCTTGACCCTACCTGTCTTTCTAACTATCGACCTGTCTCCCTCCTGCCTTTTGCCTCTAAACTCCTTGAACGTCTTGTATTCTCTCGCTTGCTCCATTTTCTCAACACCTATTCTCTCCTAGACCCTCTACAATCTGGCTTCCGCAATGCTCACTCCACGGAAACAGCCCTCACTAAAATAACTGACGACCTCCATGCTGCCAAAGACAGAGGTCATTACACTCTGCTCATATTACTCAACCTCTCTGCAGCATTTGATACTGTGGATCACCCTCTTCTCCTTCACATTCTCCATACTCTTGGTATTCGGAACAAAGCTCTATCCTGGATCTCACCCTACCTCTCCCATCGTACTTTCAGTGTCTCTTCTGATAACATCTCCTCCTCCTCTATTGATCTCTCTGTGGGGGTACCCCAGGGCTCTGTCCTGGGACCTCTTCTCTTTTCTCTGTACACACTCTCTCTAGGTGACCTAATAACATCTTTTGGGTTTAAATATCACCTCTATGCTGACGACACACAAATATACTTTTCAACACCCGACCTTACACCTGCTATACAGACCAAAGTTTCTGAATGTCTCTCTGCTATATCATCCTGGATGGCCCTCCGTCGCCTTAAACTCAAAATGGCTAAAACAGAGCTCCTCATACTTCCTCCCAAACCTGGCCCTACTACCTCCTTCCACATTACTGTTGGAACTACGATCATTCACCCAGTAGCCCAAGCACGCTGCCTAGGGGTCACACTCGACTCCTTTCTCACATTCGCCCCTCACATTCAAAACATTTCTAAAACTTGTCGCTTTTTCCTCCGCAATATAACAAAGATACGCCCTTTCCTCTGTTGCTCGACTGCTAAAACTCTGACTCAGGCCCTCATTCTCTCCCGTCTTGATTACTGTAACCTCCTGCTGTCCGGCCTTCCTGCCTCTCACCTGTCTCCCCTACAATCTATCCTAAATGCTGCTGCCAGAATCACTCTACTCTTTCCTAGATCTGTCTCAGCATCTCCCCTCCTGAAATCCCTCTCCTGGCTTCCAATCAGATCCCGCATCTTACACTCCACGCTTCTCCTCACTTTAAAAGATTTACACTCTTCTGCCCCTCCTTACATCTCAGCCCTAATTTCTCGCCATGCACCATCCAGACTCTTGCGTTCTGCTCTAGGATGTCTTCTTTCTACCCCCTTTTTATATAAAGCCCTCTCCCGCCTTAAACCTTTTTCACTGACTGCCCCACAACTCTGGAATGCCCTTCCCCTCAGTACCCGACTAGCACCCTCTCTATCCACCTTTAAGACCCACCTTAAGACACACTTGCTTAAAGAAGCATACGAATAGCACTGTGAACATTCTGAACACATGATACATAAAACTTGGGCCCCTGCAGACGCACTTACCAGAACTCCCTCCTACTGTCTCTGTACGTTCTCCCTACCTACCAATTAGATTGTAAGCTCCTCAGGGCAGGGACTCCTCTTCCTTAATGTTATGTTTATGTCTAAAGCACTTATTCCCATGATCTGTTATTTATATTATCTGTTATTTATTCGATTACCACATGTATTACTACTGTGAACCGCTATGTACATTAATGGCGCTATATAAATAAAGACATACAATACAATACAATCTATAACAAACCCCTAATGGGTATCGCAAACGACATAAAAACTCATCCAAGAGCACTATTTTCCTCAGGTTTGTCACAGTTCTGAACCCGATACTAGACATACTAAAAACACAATGACAAACTTGAGGCTTCACTCTTATTTATATACTACTCCCATAATAATTCTGTTTGCAGATTTGGATTCCGAATCCATTGGATGGAGTTTCAGTGATCAAAAAAAAAGAAGAAGAATCTGCCTTTTAGAGACTGATTTGCCAACTTCTATGGCTGAAAGGACTTTGCCATGTTACCAATCTCTACTTCTCAACACCGAATATCATATTACAGTAGAGGCAACTATTATTCGAACAAAAACCAGTGGCAATTCCCCAAAAAAAACAGGAAACACCCAGGTACATTCTGAATACATGCCTTAAACTTTCCTTAAACTAGCCCCAGCATTTCTGCATTGATTAATGGCCTATCAGATTAACAGCGGGGGTCCCTGGCAGTCCCATTCAAACTGAATTGGACTGCCAGGGATCCCTGCTGTGTTAATCCTATGGGTCGTTAGTCAATGCAGAAATGCCTTAAACGTGCCTCAAACTAGCCCAGAACATACCCAGCACATACTCAGAATGTAACCCGGCTAGTTTACGGCAAATGTTAGAATAAACGTTGCCTCTACTGTATGCACAACAGGTTTATGTTTTAGATAATCAGATTAAACAAAAACAGTGTACAAATGCGTAACATAGGCATCTAAGATGGCAGGGATTACTATATACACATATTTTTGGGGTCAATACAGGGAACTTTCAAAAGAACTATAAATCCCAAGGGCCCTACAAATGAGACAGTCAACCCTTAAGGGTGAAGTAAAGGAAATTTCACCAGCAACAAAGGAAAGAGTTCTTTACAGTAAGGGCAGTTACAATATGGAATTCATTATCCATGGAGACTGTGAATGCAGATACAATAGATATCTTCCAAAAAAAGTTAGATATCTTTTTAGAAAGGAAAGGTATACAGGTATATACTAGATAAGTAAACATAGGAAGGATGTTGATCCAGGGAATAATCTGATTTGTCATTATTTGGAGTCGGGAAAAAATGCATTATTCCCCTGATAAGACATCATTGGATAATGTTTCACTGGGGTTTTTTGTTTGCCTTCCTCTGGCTCAAAATAGTGTAAATACAAATATATTATAGGTATCTGTCGTCTAAATTTAACATAGGTTGAACTTGATGGACGTACGGTATGTATTTTTTCACCATCAAGAATGTAAAATGATGTTAGCAGAATATAGTATTTCAGTGCACTGTTAAGTATCCTTATATACTTCCTGTTGCATGGACAACGTAACGACATGTGGGTGATTTGAATAGGTTTATTTATTCAGCCACAAAAACATGTGTGGCCAGGTCTCCCTCTGGGTTCCCCCTTGCCCCCCCCCCCCGTACCACCGCTGCGGCTGGAGAGTGTGCGGCTAGGCAGGGAGGTGCTGGGAGAGATGTGGGCAGTCAGGATGGCGAGCGGGTCACTGGCGGTCCACGGTGGCTCCCTTTGCAGGGTGTCGCCATTTTGTATGCGCGCCATGCGCATAGGTGGACCGCGCATGCACAATGGGAAAGCAAGTTGTGGTGGCCATATTGGTACTCCTCGCGCATGCGCAGTGTCCCTAGTATAGCATTGTCCATTACATGCATAGCTCTGCTTGGAGCTACAACTCCCAGCAGCCTCTAGGGCTGCTATCACATGGGTGTGAACAGCCAATAGGGCTGCCAGGATCATGCCAGCTAGGGAGTACAGTTTGGCACGAAGCAGAGCCACGCAAGTCAGAAGGATGAGCTGAGAAGGAAAAGGTAGTGTCCAGGGAGCTGTGCTTCCCTGGAAAAGGCCTAGTTTACCCCCCCTTAGGCCCTGAGATCCCACAAGATTGTGGATGCTTCAGGGACAGGCAGCTCAGATAGGGACATTGCCCTGTAGTTGTATTGTGTCAGGGACACAGCAAGATGCCTCGCAGAATTTGTGGCCTGTTGTCTGGGACTAGACCAACACCGCAAGGTAAAGAGACTAGCTTCATGGTGGGACACTCCAGTGGGAGGCCACCCCATGTAGAGGCGGACGCCATCGCTGATGGCAACAGCGTGGGACCAGAAGGGCCCCTTTCACCAGTTGGGGTACCTGGGTGCTGGAGCACTCGGCAAGTTTTGCATTCCAACAAGTGCACCAACTATATAACTTCCTGTAGGTAGCGCTACCACACACTTCGGCTGGGTTGTGGCTTCGGTGGGCACCGGGTGGTTAGGTGCCCAGGGCACCACAGTACAATGGGGGAAACCTCACAAGGGTGTGGACAAGGTGGTTGGACAGTGTCGCACTGTGTGAGGTTAATGCCGTGTGAGGCATATATATATGCATTAGAGTGTTATAAGTTCAGTAAAACTGTTATACATATACTGCGTTTGTATTTATTGCATTGAGTCCTGTGAAGGGGTTTGTAACCGGAGTTATCCCTGTTCAGATAATGTGCCTCTAATCCAGCAGTGTGGTGGTTAACTGCTGGTAGTCAATTAACAAACACCATCTGCCTGATTAGATTGCTTACAAAAGCCTGTCCTTTTGGGACAGGAAGGGAGACTCCTTTGCTCACACCTGAGCTGAACTTTGGAGACAGAGCAGAGATTCCTTAGTCCAGAACTGGGCTGAACCAAGGAAGGGACACTTGTCTTGAACCCTGCCAGAAGAAATAGCAGAGCTGCTTTCAAGACACAGGGGAAACTTCTAAACCTGAATGCTGACACACCCTGAGGAAAAGGGAACTGAACCAGGGACAGAGAAGATTTTCCCTCCAAACCACAAGGAACAGATAAGACTTTAATTTATGAGACTTTCTATATCTGCTTATTTCATGCTATATATTTGGGGCTGGTAAAGAGCCTAGCTAACCAACCCAGTCAGAGAGGGCTGAGCTATATATGTAGATAGTCTCCAAAGCGGAGATAGGTTTTGTTTGTTTGGCTCACTATTTCACTTATGTTGATGTTTGCTGTGTTTTAAGCGACAGGCACAATAAAGCCTTGTTATAATTTCACCTTACAACAGTCTCCATTGTGTACCTCTGCACATGTCCTCCTACATATGGTGTCAGAAATTTGGGACGAGAGGTCGTCTTTGAAGTTAAAAAGGACCAGAGATTTTTTCTGTGAAATTTTTTTATGCTTTTTGCCTACAAACAGTCTGAGCAACTTAAAAAAAAAAAAAACTCATGCAGCAGAGACCAGAGTTAAAGTGATACACACAACTGCACTGAAACCTACAAAACCATATATGGACTCTTTTCCCCAATCCCAAGAGGAGAGTGACAAATGACAAATTACCTGATGAGTTAATATTTTTATTTTTATATTGTAAATTATAAAAATATTAACTCATCAGGTAATTTGTCATTTGTCACTCAATATAACCAACTGGCACCTAACATACGCAAAACTTTAAGAAAATACTGGCCAATATTGAAAAAGGATAAAGAACTAGAGGGCATTTTACCCGAATATCCACATATTATATTCACAAAAGCTCCTAATATAGGACAGAGACTGGCACCCAGCTGTCCATCGCTGCAACCAGTTCAGAGAGACACAACACTCTGTGGGGGATACTTCCTCTGTAACAAATGCACGGCATGCAAATACAGTAACAAAAAAATAAATTTTATATCAAATAAAACACATAAACAGTATAAAATTAAACAACATATTACATGTAGTAGTTCTTTTGTTATATATTTACTTGAATGTCCGTGTGGTCTGCAGTATGTGGGTATGACAACGCGAGCTATAAAAAGACGTTTGTATGAACATATATACAATATTAAAACTGGTTTAGTCACACACAATGTGTCTAATCATTTTCTTCAGGTGCACAATAAAGACCCAAAAGGTTTGAGGTGCGTAGGAATAGAGCGCATTGTACCACACTGGAGAGGAGGTAACACATTGAGCCTATTGGGGAGAAGAGAGTCCTATTGGATTTATGAGTTATGTACTCTGTCCCCAATGGGCTTAAATGTAGAATTTGATTTGAAATCCTTTTTGGTGGGTTAGTACCAAATACATCCACATAAAGTGACATGTCATATACATTAGTGTTTAAATTCGCTTATAGCAGTAGGTTCCTCCTACATAAATAAGCACACTATCATTGGTTTAATACATTTTATCTAATCATAATTCGTAATATTATATTAAATATTATTTTATGTCCTACCTTAAAATTATGCATTTTTATTAATTCATTTTTTGTCTATATACATAAATATATATGTTGTTAGTAGTATATGTTCATTGTTTATTGTGTCATGTTTAATGTTGTGTATTATGTATAACAGCTGTACAAAATAGTAAGTAGCTTTTTGCCATATTGTTCAATGACATCCCCACTGCGCAGTGTCTGATTGCAAACACACTAAGAGCAACTTTATTACAAGCACCGCGCATGTGCAATTAGCTACAGGTGGAACTATTTACCCAAATGGTGAAGTCAGTATTTAAAGGACATTTTGGACTTTTTTATTCATATACCCCTGAGGAAGAGAGCAGATCGCTCTTGAAATGCGTAGGGTGGAGGTTCAAGCCCCGCACACATTGGTGCAGTATCCCCCGTACATCGGTGAATCAACGTGAGCTGCCAGCTAACCATCTCTTGTAGCCGCCGACGAGTTAAACCAGCTGTTGCGGTTTTCCATTATTCAAGCGCCCTGCTTGGCGCCCTGCAGGAGTACCTGCTGACAAGTTGCGTCCACGAGTGGATAGAGACGCCAGCTAGCAGCGAGCAGCAGATAGACGAGCTCACGGTGGCCCGTGGCTGACATCGTGCTGAATCAGCTGCAGCTGAGTTCCATCTGCTCAGACGTGCTTCCTGGAGCTGCAGGAGTCCCCGCTTGATGAGCTGCACCCACGAGCCGACAGAGACGCCAGCCAAGCAGAGAGCAGCACACAGATGAGAGGGGATACTCTCTAAAATATCCACTGCCTGCAAACCTATTCCATCTGGTGAGTAGGCATTGCTATCATCAACATTGGTGCTACAGAGCAGTTGAACCACCTATTCAGATTTTTAATTGCTTAAATCTACATGTCCATGCAAATTGTGCATTATATTAAATATTAATTGTTATTAAATGATTTTATTGTCCTAAAAATACCATTTCAGTTTTCAGCTGTTATATGTTGTCTTATACTGCACCGACACACTTTATTCGAGCAAATGCCTGGTTTGTACCTGGCAGAAACCTGGAATCCGCCGCTGCTCACCTCTTGCATGCTTCGTTGCGTTTGCCTTCCCAGCCACGGTTCATGCCTGGCTGATGGGGGCCTGATCTGTTAAATGATAATGAGAATGATTTACTAGGCTGCGATGTTTCGATTGTCCACCAGATGGCATAAACTCATGACTTAAGTAATGTGTGGCCTTTGCAAGTTGTTTCGTTTCCAAAAAAAAGTTACTTTATCCCAGTACAGTATGCTATTGTGTAACTTGTCCTTGAGACTGAAGGAATAGTTGCAAAAAATGTATCAATTTAGGCTTTACATACAGTAATGTATTAAATAAAGACAAAGATCATTTTCACTTACACTATTCTACAGAGACATGAGTGTTCAAGTGGAGCCCGTGTTCCAAAAACCTGACAGAAGTTATGCTTATTTGATATGGGCCGCTATAAATGCAACAGAGGATAAGATGGCAACAGTTGTTCAAATTTATCAGTATTTTATCGAAAATTATGACTTTTACAGATTTTCGCCAACTCCTCATTTGTGGAAGCATGCAATAAGGAAAAGGTTATGTAGTGACCCCTGTTTTCACCGTATTGAGCCCCAATTTGTTGGAGGGTATTGGTGTGTGTCACAGGGTTTTTCCCGTATCTATGATAATGGAGGCGGCAAAAGGCGAAGGGTCGTGTTAAAACGAAATAAGAAGCGACAGTCCCTGCCAAGCAATGCGCCAGAACCAGAACCAGAACCAGCAGCAGCACCAGCTTATCATCATGGTCCCGCCGTCGGTGACAACTCTGAGATGGATTTCGCAGCCAGTTTTGATGAAGCTTGCATGTACCTAAGCGATTTCCCGCTGACTACAGGTGGGCTAGTCCCTCTGCAAAATGATGAAAGCTGGACTGGAAGTGGGCCGGCGCCAGCGCAAGCTGAATGGGAAATTTAGTACAATACTGTACAGTATGGTGAGTACTGTATTTTTGCCGTATTATTTTGGTGGGGCTGGCTGGGAACTTCTTTAGGGGGCTGACCATTACTGTACATTAAAACTTTTCATTTTGTTTTTCCTCAGAAAAGAAAACGGCTAATGGGGGGATTTCGATGGATTATATTGTACTGTATGCTGATGTTTTCCGGCCATACAGTATACTGTGTAATAAACCCGAATAAATAAAACTATGCATTTATTCTACAGTATATGTTCAGTAAATTACTGCACATACTGGGGGCGAGATGTGTTTGCAGCAGAGAGAGATTTAATAATATTGTACAGTGAGCAGGGGGTTCCCTGAGCCAGAAATTAATGATTAATGCTCAGGGAACCCCCCCCCCCTGCTCCTGATCAATATTATTAAAAATACGGAAAATGCTGCGTCATTACCATAGCGGATAGCCGCTAAGGCAATGAAGGGGTTAACCCACCGTGCCCGCTTTATTGTGTGTAGTGGGGATGGGTGAGGGGGGTATTTGGCCCTTGGTGTGAGTTTACGACTTGCGGGAGGGGGGGGGGGGGTTGCGGGTGCACTTAACCCCTTCACGATCGTAGCAGTTAATACCGCTACGGTCATGAAGGGGTTAAGCCCTCCCGCTACCCCAACCCCCCCCCCCCCCCCCGCAAGCCCTCCCCAACCATCGTTGGGGCGAATACCCCATTCACCCACCCTCCCGCTACCCACAATAAAAAAATACACACACACAGCAGCCGCCAAAAAATAAATAAATAAATGACAATAAATACATTTGAAATACATTTTTATTGATAGTGTAGATGTGCAGGGGGTCTCCGGAGCTGAACCGCGTTGGTTTTAGGTCTGGGGACCCCGTGCCCCCCGAGATACAGGCCCCTTTAGGGGGTGCCGGTAGCCCTCTGCTTGGTTTAAAGGTCCGATCACGTGATCGCGGCCTGTAAACCAAGCAGAGCAGAGGGATACCGGCACCCCCTAAAGGGGCCTGTATCTCGGGGGGCACGGGGTCCCCAGACCTGAAACCTGTGCGCTTCAGCTCCGGAGACCCCCTGCACATGTACACTATCAATAAAAATGTATTTCAAATGTATTTATTGTCATTTATTTATTTATTTATTTATATTTATTCATTGTGCTGCTGCTGCAAGTCGTAAACTCACACCAAGGGCCAAACACCCCCCTCACCCCCAATAAAAAAAATTCACGCACAGCAGCCCCACAATTAATAAATAAATCTAAATAAATAAATAAAATCTATGTAAAACCCCCTCCCCTATTCTCGCTTTTAAAACGCCCTGCCTTCTCTCTAATCTATGTAAAAAACCCTCCCCCTATCCCCCTATTGTGTGTGCGTTAAACTTCCCTGCAAGCTATGTAAAAAAACCTCCCCCTATTGTGTGTGTGTTTAAATCTGTCTGGCCTGTGTTTCTGAGTGCTGAGTGCTCTGCGTTTAAAGGTCCCGATCACGTGATCGCGGCCTGTAAACCAAGCAGAGCAGAGGGATACCGGCACCCCCTAAAGGGGCCTGTATCTCGGGGGGCACGGGGTCCCCAGACCTGAAACCTGTGCGCTTCAGCTCCGGAGACCCCCTGCACATGTACACTATCAATAAAAATGTATTTCAAATGTATTTATTGTCATTTATTTATTTATTTATTTATATTTATTCATTGTGCTGCTGCTGCAAGTCGTAAACTCACACCAAGGGCCAAACACCCCCCTCACCCCCAATAAAAAAAATTCACGCACAGCAGCCCCACAATTAATAAATAAATCTAAATAAATAAATAAAATCTATGTAAAACCCCCTCCCCTATTCTCGCTTTTAAAACGCCCTGCCTTCTCTCTAATCTATGTAAAAAACCCTCCCCCTATCCCCCTATTGTGTGTGCGTTAAACTTCCCTGCAAGCTATGTAAAAAAACCTCCCCCTATTGTGTGTGTGTTTAAATCTGTCTGGCCTGTGTTTCTGAGTGCTGAGTGCTCTGCGTTTAAAGGTCCCGATCACGTGATCGCGGCCTGTAAACCAAGCAGAGCAGAGGGATACCGGCACCCCCTAAAGGGGCCTGTATCTCGGGGGGCACGGGGTCCCCAGACCTGAAACCTGTGCGCTTCAGCTCCGGAGACCCCCTGCACATGTACACTATCAATAAAAATGTATTTCAAATGTATTTATTGTCATTTATTTATTTATTTATTTATATTTATTCATTGTGCTGCTGCTGCAAGTCGTAAACTCACACCAAGGGCCAAACACCCCCCTCACCCCCAATAAAAAAAATTCACGCACAGCAGCCCCACAATTAATAAATAAATCTAAATAAATAAATAAAATCTATGTAAAACCCCCTCCCCTATTCTCGCTTTTAAAACGCCCTGCCTTCTCTCTAATCTATGTAAAAAACCCTCCCCCTATCCCCCTATTGTGTGTGCGTTAAACTTCCCTGCAAGCTATGTAAAAAAACCTCCCCCTATTGTGTGTGTGTTTAAATCTGTCTGGCCTGTGTTTCTGAGTGCTGAGGGCCAAACACCCCCCTCACCCCCAATAAAAAAAATTCACGCACAGCAGCCCCACAATTAATAAATAAATCTAAATAAATAAATAAATAAAGACATGAAGAGAAATAAATATATACTGTACAGTATATACTTTGTATATATATATACACTGTATATATATATATATATATATATATATATATATATATATATATATATATATATATATATATACATACAGTATACATATATACACTGTGTATATATATATATATATATATATATATATATATACATACTGTATGTGAGTGAAAAGAGAAAAAAGTAACCCGTATGGGAGCACTCAGGTATGCAATTGATATATTTGTTTATTTATTTGACACAGTGCAAAAAGGGATGAATAAACAGTACATGATTTAAAAACACTTAAAAAAGAGGCATGGACCCTTAAACACTAATGAACAGCACTAGGGAACGACACACACTGTCAACCCTAAACATGAAAAGGATAGTGACTCAAAAAACACTAGGGAGAATCAAAGTGAATCACAATACAGTAGGTTACTGGGTTTAAAGGCACCTACTGTATACAACGCTAAGGATAATGCACACTACACACCAAAAGGTAGACTTGTCAAAGTATAAATGACAGTCTCAAAGCATCACACATCTGCATTAGCATACAGTAATATACAGTAACCAATGCCTACAGCACAAATCATGTGTAGGAAAGGTGGTAAGGTGGAATGAAATCCCTAGATGTGTAGAGCAATGAAGTTAATGAATAGCATACTGTACAGTATAAAACATAACATTACAATCCACACAGTACATTGCATTTACAGTACATTGTATACTGTAAATGATGCATAGCATTAAATCTATGCACCATATACAGTACTGTACATTCTGCAAATGAATGTTAACAATATAATTGCAAGCTACTCTACCAGTAAATACTGTACAAACACTTCCAAACAAGTCAACTTAACTACAGTATTTTAACCAAGCAAGTAAACCAAAATCAATATATACTGTAAGTAACAACCAGAAAAGACAATTTAAAAACAAACTAACCCTTACAATACCAAGGATTACATCTATCTAATTGTAAAAAACCTTATACATTATACACAGCATTGTTTAAAAACCCCTTCCCCCCTAATGTTTGTGTTAAGCAGATTACACTGAAGGGAGAGAGATATAAAGGCCTAAAGCCCCTTCCCCCCCTAATGTTTCTGTTAAACAGATTACAGTACATTGAAGGGAGAGAGATTTTACAGAAACACACATTAGGGGGGAGGGGGCTTTAAACAGATTACATTGAAGGGAGATAGATGTTTCTGTTACCAGTAAATCTCCCTCCCTGCATTGCTAACCACCCTCACCCCCTACCCACATACCGTTAACCCCCCCCCCCATCCTGGCCATGGCCCCTCCGCTTCTGCAAAACAGACACAAAAATTAAAACATACAAAGTAATGTCCCCTAACCCCTTAATCACCATAGCGGTTATTAACCGCTACAGTCATGAAGGGGTTAACCCACCCTCACCCACCCACCACTCGGGATGCCTACATACCCTCCCACACTAACCCCCCCCCCCCCCACCCGTGAGGCCTAACCACCCAGTCAGTACCCACAAGGGAGGCCTACCCACATACCGTTGGGGAAACACCCCACCCCCACCCCAGTACCCACAATA
The DNA here is from genome assembly GCF_040206685.1 of Ascaphus truei. Lineage (NCBI taxonomy): Eukaryota > Metazoa > Chordata > Amphibia > Anura > Ascaphidae > Ascaphus > Ascaphus truei. Next base: position 229,514,781 of record NC_134483.1, on the reverse strand, counting down.
AAAACAGTACAATCACCCACAATAAACAGCATTCTATTTATTAAATACATTACCCACCCCCTGTGCCCCCCCCCCCATAAATACAAGATTTATTCTTTTACATTCAGGGTCCATAACGTAGCCCCACGCTAGTCCCCGGTGGGCTGGCAGGGCACCTGGACAGACCTACAGTTTACCAGCAGCATTCCACAGGTTCTGGAGGCCTGCTGGTGGATCCTGCCAGCACCATGGCGCTCAGGTGGTCTCCTTGGGTCACCGTGAGCCACAATTGGGTCCACACGGTAGGCCCAAGGATGTCTGGGAGCCCCGGGTCAAACCCACAGGTGTCTGCGGGGCCTCGGGTGGTTCCCATGGGGGTCTGGGGAACTCACGGGTGCTCACTACGGGTCCGCGGTGCCCCCACAGAAGTGGGACCACACATCATCATCCCCGCACCTACGGCTCGGAGGTGCCCCCACAGAAGTGGGACCACACATCGTCATGCCCGCAGACTACGGGTCCGCGGTGCCCCCACAGAAGTGGGACCACACATCATCATCCCCGCATGTGTCACCCGTGGAACCACCAGCCTGCTACCCTTTAGGATACCCGAGGATTCCCCGCGGGTGGTCTCCAGAGGTCCCACGCAAAACCACGGAAGTAACCCTGAATGTAAAAAAAATAAACCTGGCCTATACATTCAATACATACACCCTCCCCCCCAACACCTACAGTACAATAATGTGCAAAATAACTATTATCCAGATATGGATAATAGATTAATTGCCCATTATTAAAAACATTAACTAGCATATACAAATAAATAAAGTACTACTGACCTCATCAATACGAAGTGTCCGATGCCAGCGCCTTCCTTCTCTTGCCCACACAAAACATAGCCAAAACCAAGCCAATACATTGCAATTACATTCAGATATCAATTAACCCCTTAAACACCTTATCGGATAATAACCGCAAAGGTAATTAAGGGGTTAAGCCACACAGGCACGATACCCACCCTTCACCCATGAATTTGTACTGTGGCTTCATCATGCAACTATATATATATATACTGTATATATATACATACAGAGAGACAGAGAGAAAGAGAGAGAGAGAGATATATACAGTATATATATATACACACGTTATATACACACCCATGATAAACCAAATATACAGTACAAATAAATGTAGAAGGGTTATCAAAACCATACTGTTCTACAACCAAACACTTCTCCATACAGACACTACATTAAAAATCAATTTCCTTTAAAAATCCTAACTGATCTCACAATCTACTGTACTGTATATGATCACAAACCAATGAAAAAAGTCACATTCCAAAATGCATAAAATCTATGCACCATACTGTATACATTCTGCAAATTAATCAACGTAAACAAAAATCAATTAGCAATCATTATTTAGATCTCTAAACATTTCACACTCAATCATGAACAATGAAACCATTAACAGATTCACGCCTAGAGCAGAACAATTAAGCCTTTGAAAAAATATAAGTACCGACAAAAATACAACCTTTCCAAACCAAGCCTACAGTACCTACAGTATCCCTGACCTTCCTCAAACACACAATACAATACCAAGGAATAATACATCTATCTAATTTTAAAATACTTTAAACTCACAAAATAATTAAAAACACATCTAATCCAGCTTTTAAAACATCATCATTTCTTACCCTGAATGTATACTGTACAGTATATCTCTCTAGACATATATATTGTACATACATACATACAGTGGCAAGAAATGATATACCACAAAAAAATAAAAATACACAGGTTAAAAAACCTTTTGAAAAAATTAACAAGTTAAATAAAATACATTTCTTTTCTGTAGTTCACTTACCATTACTTGCCCCCACCGACTCCCGTTGCCCAGCTTACTCACGAACCAATCCACGATCAGGAACCCATAAAATAATAAACCATTGAAAATAATAAACATTAAACTAAAAATCCAAACCAATCCACGGGTCTTCTACTTGTAATACACCTTCATCTGTATTCTTCTTTCTTCTATCTCCTTCCGGGCGGGGCAGGGCGTGGTCTTCTTTCCATCATCGGCCACGCCCTTGTCTTTTTCCTTCTCCGGAGGTCCTTCCTCCGCGGCGTCTGGCTGCAAAATGAGACGACATAGGCTTTTAAAGGCCTATGACGTCACATTTTGCGTCATGGTTCCCACGGTCCTGATTGGACCGTGAAAACCATGTGTGTTGGCCGATAATAAAAAAATGATGACGTCACTTAAAGGGAATGAAAGCACAGCCAATCAGAATGGCTTTGCTTCAATTGCCTTTAAGATGACGTCATGAAAAGGCACATGGCCGTGCACACATGGTACTAGAGCCAATCAGAGCGTGGGAACTTTATCCCTACTCTGATTGGCTCTGGTATACCATGTGTCAGGGGCTTGGGGGAGAAAGGATGTGACGTCAATAAGGATAAAGTTCCCACGCTCTGATTGGCTACCGTACCACGTGACAGGTTTTCATTGACGTCACATCCTTTCTCCCCCAAGCCTCTGACACATGGTATACCAGAGCCAATCAGAGTAGGGATAAAGTTCCCACGCTCTGATTGGCTCTAGTACCATGTGTGCACGGCCATGTGCCTTTTCATGACGTCATCTTAAAGGCAATTGAAGCAAAGCCATTCTGATTGGCTGTGCTTTCATTCCCTTTAAGTGACGTCATCATTTTTTTATTATCGGCCAACACACATGGTTTTCACGGTCCAATCAGGACCGTGGGAACCATGACGCAAAATGTGACGTCATAGGCCTTTAAAAGCCTATGTCGTCTCATTTTGCAGCCAGACGCCGCGGAGGAAGGACCTCCGGAGAAGGAAAAAGACAAGGGCGTGGCCGATGATGGAAAGAAGACCACGCCCTGCCCCGCCCGGAAGGAGATAGAAGAAAGAAGAATACAGATGAAGGTGTATTACAAGTAGAAGACCCGTGGATTGGTTTGGATTTTTAGTTTAATGTTTATTATTTTCAATGGTTTATTATTTTATGGGTTCCTGATCGTGGATTGGTTCGTGAGTAAGCTGGGCAACGGGAGTCGGTGGGGGCAAGTAATGGTAAGTGAACTACAGTAAAGAAATGTATTTTATTTAACTTGTTAATTTTTTCAAAAGGTTTTTTAACCTGTGTATTTTTATTTTTTTGTGGTATATCATTTCTTGCCACTGTATGTATGTATGTACAATATATATGTCTAGAGAGATATACTGTACAGTATACATTCAGGGTAAGAAATGATGATGTTTTAAAAGCTGGATTAGATGTGTTTTTAATTATTTTGTGAGTTTAAAGTATTTTAAAATTAGATAGATGTATTATTCCTTGGTATTGTATTGTGTGTTTGAGGAAGGTCAGGGATACTGTAGGTACTGTAGGCTTGGTTTGGAAAGGTTGTATTTTTGTCGGTACTTATATTTTTTCAAAGGCTTAATTGTTCTGCTCTAGGCGTGAATCTGTTAATGGTTTCATTGTTCATGATTGAGTGTGAAATGTTTAGAGATCTAAATAATGATTGCTAATTGATTTTTGTTTACGTTGATTAATTTGCAGAATGTATACAGTATGGTGCATAGATTTTATGCATTTTGGAATGTGACTTTTTTCATTGGTTTGTGATCATATACAGTACAGTAGATTGTGAGATCAGTTAGGATTTTTAAAGGAAATTGATTTTTAATGTAGTGTCTGTATGGAGAAGTGTTTGGTTGTAGAACAGTATGGTTTTGATATCCCTTCTACATTTATTTGTACTGTATATTTGGTTTATCATGGGTGTGTATATAACGTGTGTATATATATATACTGTATATATCTCTCTCTCTCTCTTTCTCTCTGTCTCTCTGTATGTATATATATACAGTATATATATATATAGTTGCATGATGAAGCCACAGTACAAATTCATGGGTGAAGGGTGGGTATCGTGCCTGTGTGGCTTAACCCCTTAATTACCTTTGCGGTTATTATCCGATAAGGTGTTTAAGGGGTTAATTGATATCTGAATGTAATTGCAATGTATTGGCTTGGTTTTGGCTATGTTTTGTGTGGGCAAGAGAAGGAAGGCGCTGGCATCGGACACTTCGTATTGATGAGGTCAGTAGTACTTTATTTATTTGTATATGCTAGTTAATGTTTTTAATAATGGGCAATTAATCTATTATCCATATCTGGATAATAGTTATTTTGCACATTATTGTACTGTAGGTGTTGGGGGGGAGGGTGTATGTATTGAATGTATAGGCCAGGTTTATTTTTTTTACATTCAGGGTTACTTCCGTGGTTTTGCGTGGGACCTCTGGAGACCACCCGCGGGGAATCCTCGGGTATCCTAAAGGGTAGCAGGCTGGTGGTTCCACGGGTGACACATGCGGGGATGATGATGTGTGGTCCCACTTCTGTGGGGGCACCGCGGACCCGTAGTCTGCGGGCATGACGATGTGTGGTCCCACTTCTGTGGGGGCACCTCCGAGCCGTAGGTGCGGGGATGATGATGTGTGGTCCCACTTCTGTGGGGGCACCGCGGACCCGTAGTGAGCACCCGTGAGTTCCCCAGACCCCCATGGGAACCACCCGAGGCCCCGCAGACACCTGTGGGTTTGACCCGGGGCTCCCAGACATCCTTGGGCCTACCGTGTGGACCCAATTGTGGCTCACGGTGACCCAAGGAGACCACCTGAGCGCCATGGTGCTGGCAGGATCCACCAGCAGGCCTCCAGAACCTGTGGAATGCTGCTGGTAAACTGTAGGTCTGTCCAGGTGCCCTGCCAGCCCACCGGGGACTAGCGTGGGGCTACGTTATGGACCCTGAATGTAAAAGAATAAATCTTGTATTTATGGGGGGGGGGGGGGGCACAGGGGGTGGGTAATGTATTTAATAAATAGAATGCTGTTTATTGTGGGTGATTGTACTGTTTTTATTGTGGGTACTGGGGTGGGGGTGGGGTGTTTCCCCAACGGTATGTGGGTAGGCCTCCCTTGTGGGTAGTTAGTGGGTGAGGGTTGAGGGTGGTTAGGCCTCACGGGGTGGGGGGTTAGAGTGGGAGGGTATGTACAGTAGGCGTCCCAAGTGGTGGGTGAGGGTGGGTTAACCCCTTCATGACTGTAGCGGTTAATAACCGCTATGGTGATTAAGGGGTTAGGGGACATTACTTTGAAAGTGTTATTTTTTTTCTCTGTTTTACTGTACAGCAGCGGAGGTTGCCATGGGTAGTGGGTAGTGTATTGAATGTATTTATTGGTTATTATGCGTTAACCCCTTCATTACCTTAGCGGCTATACGCTATGCTAATGAAGCCTCGTTTCTGAACTTTTAATAATATTGTGCAGGAGCAGGGGGTCCCCTGAGATTAGATTTCTGTCTCAGGGAACCCCCTGCTCACTCTACAATATTATTAAAAAGACAGAAATGCTGCTTCTTTACCATAGCGCATAGCCGCTAAGCTAAAGAATGATTCTTTAATGATGTGTGTGTTTTATTCACAGTGTAGATGTTCTCCGGAGCTGAAGCGCACAGGTTTCAGGTCTGGGGACCCCGTGCCCCCCGAGATACAGGCCCCTTTAGGGGGTGCCGGTATCCCTCTGCTCTGCTTGGTTTACAGGCCGCGATCACGTGATCGGACCTTTAAACCAAGCAGAGGGCTACCGGCACCCCCTAAAGGGGCCTGTATCTCGGGGGGCACGGGGTCCCCAGACCTAAAACCTGTGCGGTTCAGCTCCAGAGACCCCCTGCACATCTACACTATCAATAAAAATGTATTTCAAATGTATTTATTTGTATTTATTTATTTATTTATTGCGGGGATGCTGTGTGTGATTATTTTTTATTGTGTTTAGCGGGGGTGGGTGACGGGGTTTATAAATGTGAGTTTATAAATAAAATAAAGAATATTATTTATAGGGGCCTTAGAACAGAAGTTCCCACGCCAATTGCGCGCTCATTGCTCTTTTGTTACAATGTTGCTGGTCTTGCGGGTTTGCAGTCTGGCAGCAAAAAGCAGTTTGTAGTACTGTGTGTGAGATAAAGTAACCAGTTCTTTTATTGCTGAAGTCGCCACTAAAAACTTTTATTTACAAATACAGTACAAAAACCGTGCAACACACAACAACATTCAGTATCCTTTGTTTAAGTACAGCAGGTACTATAGGGTAAAACATGTACTGTACAGTACAGCACAACATTACAGTATGGTCTCACTGAAAGTCCTCCCCATTTTCCAGCCATGGCCGATGCCTTGCATGGCGCAAAACGCCATTAATGCAGTCTCTAACGCCTCTCATTACAGGATCTGTAACAGGGTAATAGCGCTGCATTTCTTCCACAATCTTTTTCCTTAAATTGGCAGGAAGGGCATTTTTTTGGCGATTCCCATCATAGTTCACTTTGAACACCCACTCGCAGTACAATGTGTAGGGAACATGGTGTTTAAATATGATCAAGGCATACTTGTGTGGTATACCAGCACTCCTCACCCTATACTTCTCCCTCAGCGCCGGTGTCAGATCGCACAGGGAGATGTCGGGCACTGTTTGTATGCGAGCGGGTGTAGGAAGTCTTTTGGGAGCGGGTGTACTTGAGGCGATGGGCAATGGTAGGGTGTCTGGGAGGAAGCTTTCCTCCGGTAGTGGTCGCCGGGTTGTCTCCTGGCGTGGTCTAGATGGGGTTGTCATGTCCTCCTCAATAGCATAGTACACTGTATCTTCTGGTGGAGGGGGTGTGCTTGGTGATGGAAGGGGGTCGAAGGTACCATGCATCACATCCATGTCACCCCCCTGCTCCAGCGTCGGGGAAACAGGGGCATTAACACCGAGCAAATAATGTATGCCCGCTATGTCTGCCTCTATCTTGTCCATCCGTTGATCCATCCGTTGCTCCATATGTAGCATCCGTTGATCCAGCCGTTGCTCCATATGTAGCACCGACTCCAGAAGCAGATCTAGCTTTGCCAGCACACTAGAATTCCCGGGGAGATCCACACTTAGCCCATTCAGGATCCGGTCCAACGAGCTGCTTGTGCATGGCATCTGGAGATCTGGGGGGATGGGTGCAACGGAGGATGAGATGGGGGTTCCCTGGAGAGAAGCGGCATCGATGGAGAGTGGAAGAGGTGACCTGGGGATGCCCGGTACAGGAGAAGCTGCAGCGTGGTGGAAGAGGGATGGAGAAGGTGACCGCTGGATTTCTGGGAGAGAAGCAGAGTCGTCCAAGAGCAAAGGAGACAGTGACCCGTTGATTTCAGAGGCAGCAGCATCTTCAGATGGAACCGGAGAAGATGGGGGTGGAGAAGCCGGGCTGAAGATTTCCGGGACAGCTACAGCAGAGTCGTCGAAGCATATGGGAGCAAGTGGTCTGCGGATTCGGTGAGTTGGCTGCCATGCGTCTTGCGAATCGAGCACAGTACCGTATTTCTTCTTCACATAATAAGGCTGACGTGTTTTAAAAGCCTTAGCCTTTGGGGTCAGCAGAAGGTTTTCTTTGTTGGCCTTAGCCTGTCGCTTTGCCTTTGGCTTGGGAACGGTAACTGCCTTTCTCTTTTTCAGTGTGGCAGGCACAGCAGAGGTGAGATGATTCTTTCGTCCATAGAACCGGGGATGCTCCATGTAAGCGGGAGGCACAATGCAGTATCTGGACAATGCCTCAGATAAAGATCAGCAAGTGGTGGGCTATGCAACGTGTACAACCTTTTATGCATGGTGGCCAGGTACAGGTGTTGAAAGTGGGTGGTCTGTTATGTGAGTCATTAACATATAAATACACCATCCATTTTGTGGATTCACTGCACATTGAATACACATCGACTAAACATCGAATACACATTCTTGTGTTTGTATTTCTTTCTACAGTACTCGCAGCAATGCCTGTTAAGAAGATTTCAAAGGATCTCAGCATGAGAATGAAGGAGATGTACACGAGCGGACAACGAATTGCAGATATCCAGCGCTGGTTAACTGCTTCTGGCCTCGTTGTGCCATCAAGCACTGTGTGCTATCATGCACAAGGAAAAAACAGAGACCGCAAAAAGGCACCAAGGGTAACAAATGCGTAAGTACTGTATACTGTATTTATAAAACTTAACCAAAAAAAATATAGAAAACTGTAGTGTACATCTACAGTATACCGTATTTATATAGTATATTTATTATATTACAACAGTATATACTGTAGTGTACTGTATGTGTGGTCAATTTATATTTTTTGTGCAGCAGTATACACTTTTGGTATATTGCAATTCATCTTACAACGAAATATACAGTATATGATGTGTATTTATTATGATATAACAACAGTATACCGTATTTATATAGTATATTTATTATATTACAACAGTATATACTGTAGTGTACTGTATGTGTGGTCAATTTATATTTTTTGTGCAGCAGTATACACTTTTGGTATATTGCAATTCATCTTACAACGGAATATACAGTATATGATGTGTATTTATTATGATATAACAACAGTATACCGTATTTATATAGTATATTTATTATATTACAACAGTACTGTATACTGTATATTTTGTCTATTTATATTTATAGTACAGCAGTATACATTTTTTGTATATTTATATTTACTGTATATTACAACATTACATGTACAGTATACAATATACATTTTATATTGCTGCATATTAATAACACAATATAATTTCTTTGCATTGTAGGGAGACTACTCTTCTGGTGGACAGAATAAGTGAGGAGAATGATGAGAGGAGCGCATTAAGGGTTAAAAACACTCTTCAGGAAAACCACAATCTGACTGTATCCGAGAGCAGCATAAAGAAGATGAGACGCAGAATTGGATGGAAATATGGACGTGTGAGGTTAGTAGTGGACAGTACAGGAGGTACTGTACTGTAAAGTAAAAATGTTGTTTTGCAAACTGTACTGCGCTGTGACGCTAACATTTTTTATTCATTGTCATTACAGAGCGTACCCCATGATACGGGACGCAAACAAAATCAAAAGAGTGCTCCAGGCCCAGGCATGGATCGACAGCGGTGAGACTTTCCAGGATTGCATCTTCACTGATGAGTCTACTGTGTCGCTGGAGAGATTTGCAAGATTTGCGTTCCACAAAAAAGGCCGCATAACTTTGAAGCCACGGCCAAAACACCCTGTGAAGCTGCATGTGTGGGGTGCCATCTCTAGGCGTGGACCGGGATGCATTGTCGTCTTTGAAGGTACAATTTCTCAAATATAATGCCGCCTAATGCACTGTACTTGACTAGTGTTGCCTTACCGTATGCACTGTACTGTACTATTGAGCACTTTTCTTTTCTTGCTATAGGAATCATGAATAAAGATTTCTTCCAAGACAACATTGTGCCCGTGATAGTGCGATACATCACACAAGACTTTCCCAATGGTCATCGCTTTTACCAGGACAATGATCCCAAGCACACCGCGTCGACGGCGCATATCCTTGAGCGCGGCATCAACTGGGTGAAGACGCCAGCGGAGTAAGTGTAGTAGACCGTGTCCCATTTATATGTTCCCCACTGTTTTTACTGTGTACTCTATCTCTTAAACTAATTGTCCTTTCTTTCCAATCACAGATCACCAGACTTCAATCCGATCGAAATGGTCTGGCATCAGCTGAAGGACCACATCCGTAAAGTGGCGAAACCCTCCAAGAAGGACGAGTTGTATACAGCCATAATGAGTTTTTGGAACGATGTACTCACCGAGGAACGATGCAATAAATATATAGACCATATTGCCACTGTGTTGCCCATTGTCATCGCGCGCAATGGACAAGCATCAGGAAAGTAGTACAGTGCTGTAGTATTGTACAGTAGGTACACTATGATACAGGTAAGTATGGCACAGATTTTAGCTTTCCCAATAGTCAGAGTTTACAGTAGTTCCAGTATACAGTACAGTAGACTAGTTTGACATACTACAGTAACTGCCTACTAACTGCTCCATTTTTTCTTTCCAGAGAAAGCTGCACCAGCCACCTACTGTACAGTAGGTCTACCATAATACAGTACGCACATACAGTACAGTACAGTAACTGAACAAAGTTTTTGTTTTCTTGTCGTTCCAGGAAAAAGGGTGCACCAGAGGGGAGGGGGGGCCTTGTGTTCGTCAAATCTGCTTGTGCAGTCAAATGTACAGTATATAAACAGCAGTAATGATGTACACAAAACCTCTCCTCTCTCAATGAACTACTGTACCGCAGACACAATGAGGATACTGTTACAGTATGAAGGGAAAAAGAACAGGATGGGTTATTTAACATTACAGTATACTGTGCAATATTTATACTGTATATTTATATATACTGTATTTTTATTCTAAAGGTATTCGAGAATGTACTCTACTAGATGAGGACCTGGTGACTTTCAACACTCTCAGACACACAGAAAGGATTATTTCACATCACTGTATATTTATCCTGTATATTTTCAGTAATTTAGAAGCAGTGGCTGTTCTGAACAGCCCAGGGCCAGATTAACAAAACAATGGCTTGGATTGGATTAGCCAGACGATTGATGCTTGGCCAGGGAGGGATTAAAAACTCTAAGGGAGGGGGTGGGTGGTGTAGCTGTAGGATTGTACTGTGTCAGTATTTCCAACGCCAGGTCACCCTAATAATTGCATGAATAAACCCCCAAAGACAAGGCCCAAATATACTAGTACAGTATACTGTACAGTACTGTAAAGTATGTATTATTGTGTGTTGATGTTTTGAATTGCTGTTAACTTGAAAAGTTTCACCATTGTATTGTACTGTATTTGTAAATAAAAGTATTTTGTGGCGACTTCAGCAATAAAAGAACTGGTTAATTTATCTCACATAAAGTACGTGAATACGACCGCAATCACCATTGTACAGTAAATGGGTGCATAGGATGGAACGACAGGTGCTAAAGGGGTATAAATATGATACTGTATTTATCAGTATTGATCAAAGAGAATTGATCAGAAGGATTCCCCTTATAAAGTATACAGCACTCTATTGTCATTCATACAGTACAGTATACTGTAGTAAAAGGTAGACAACACATGGTCTTGCAGTACAGTATACTGTATTACTAAAAATCTGTCAGGTTGACCAGAATCACTGCGGATATCGGAAAATAATACAATTTTATTAATTCTACGTACTGTATATAAGGGGAATCCTTCTGATCAACTCTCTTTGATCAACACTGATAAATACAGTAATTTATCTCACACTCAGTACTACAAACTGCTTTTTGCTTGCAATAAACAAACAAACAGGGAAGCGCTACTGTATACTGTATGAGTTAGGATCAGGCCCAGCAGCCACTTTATGTTGAAAACCACATATGAAATGAGCATAAATTTGCATGAATAATTACACAAAAATATATAAAATAAATAGCACAAGTCTCTGACAGAGAGAAATTGTCCAGGTGGTGTGGATACAGGTTAATGCCCCTGTCTGATAGGACAGACTCGGGCAAGAATGGCCTGTGAGAGGTGAATATCCAGAATGGTAGCTGGGATGGAAAGCGCTACCAACTGTGCAGGTATTGAAGTGTGTAGAAATGGGAAGGTGCCGTAGGCATCAAATGTGGAAAGCGCTCACCCAGACTTCATACACTGCGCTTTTTGCTTGCATACTGCAAAGCCGCAAGACCAGCAACATTGTAAAAAAAGAGCAAAAAAAGAGCAATGAGCGCGAAATTGGCGTGGGAACTTCTGTTCTAGGGCCCCTAGAAATAATATTCTTTATTTTATTTATAAACTCACATTTATATATAAAGTATATATTTATTTCTCTTCATGTATTTATTTATATTTATTTATTAATTGTGGAGCTGCTGTGCGTGAGGGGCCATGGCCAGGATGGGGGGGGGGGGGTAACGGTACAGTATGTGGGTAGGGGGTGAGGGTGGTTAGACCTCACAGTACATTATGCACATTGGGCCCCCCTCCTCCCCACATTTACATACTGTACACTACACGACATCAATGCAGGGAGGGTTTACCAATGCAGGGAGGGTTTACCAATGCAGGTAAGGCTTTAGGCCTTTATATCTCTCTCCCTTCAGTGTAATCTGCTTAACAGAAACATTAGGGGGGGAAGGGGCTTTAGGCCTTTATATCTCTCTCCCTTCAGTGTAATCTGCTTAACACAAACATTAGGGGGGAAGGGGTTTTTAAACAATGCTGTGTATAATGTATAAGGTTTTTTACAATTAGATAGATGTAATCCTTGGTATTGTAAGGGTTAGTTTGTTTTTAAATTGTCTTTTCTGGTTGTTACTTACAGTATATATTGATTTTGGTTTACTTGCTTGGTTAAAATACTGTAGTTAAGTTGACTTGTTTGGAAGTGTTTGTACAGTATTTACTGGTAGAGTAGCTTGCAATTATATTGTTAACATTCATTTGCAGAATGTACAGTACTGTATATGGTGCATAGATTTAATGCTATGCATCATTTACAGTATACAATGTACTGTAAATGCAATGTACTGTGTGGATTGTAATGTTATGTTTTATACTGTACAGTATGCTATTCATTAACTTCATTGCTCTACACATCTAGGGATTTCATTCCACCTTACCACCTTTCCTACACATGATTTGTGCTGTAGGCATTGGTTACTGTATATTACTGTATGCTAATGCAGATGTGTGATGCTTTGAGACTGTCATTTATACTTTGACAAGTCTACCTTTTGGTGTGTAGTGTGCATTATCCTTAGCGTTGTATACAGTAGGTGCCTTTAAACCCAGTAACCTACTGTATTGTGATTCACTTTGATTCTCCCTAGTGTTTTTTGAGTCACTATCCTTTTCATGTTTAGGGTTGACAGTGTGTGTCGTTCCCTAGTGCTGTTCATTAGTGTTTAAGGGTCCATGCCTCTTTTTTAAGTGTTTTTAAATCATGTACTGTTTATTCATCCCTTTTTGCACTGTGTCAAATAAATAAACAAATATATCAATTGCATACCTGAGTGCTCCCATACGGGTTACTTTTTTCTCTTTTCACTCACATACAGTATGTATATATATATATATATATATATATATATATATATATATATACAGTATATATATATATATATATATAAATATAGCTGTATGATATATATATATATATATATATATATATATATATATATATATATATATATATATATATATACACAGTGTATATATGTATACTGTATGTATATATATATATATATATATATATATATATATATATATATATATATATATATATATACAGTGTATATATATATACAAAGTATATACTGTACAGTATATATTTATTTCTCTTCATGTCTTTATTTATTTATTTATTTAGATTTATTTATTAATTGTGGGGCTGCTGTGCGTGAATTTTTTTTATTGGGGGTGAGGGGGGTGTTTGGCCCTCAGCACTCAGAAACACAGGCCAGACAGATTTAAACACACACACAATAGGGGGAGGTTTTTTTACATAGCTTGCAGGGAAGTTTAACGCACACACAATAGGGGGATAGGGGAGGGTTTTTTTACATAGATTAGAGAGAAGGCAGGGCGTTTTAAAAGCGAGAATAGGGGAGGGGGTTTTACATAGATTTTATTTATTTATTTAGATTTATTTATTAATTGTGGGGCTGCTGTGCGTGAATTTTTTTTATTGGGGGTGAGGGGGGTGTTTGGCCCTTGGTGTGAGTTTACGACTTGCAGCAGCAGCACAATGAATAAATATAAATAAATAAATAAATAAATGACAATAAATACATTTGAAATACATTTTTATTGATAGTGTACATGTGCAGGGGGTCTCCGGAGCTGAAGCGCACAGGTTTCAGGTCTGGGGACCCCGTGCCCCCCGAGATACAGGCCCCTTTAGGGGGTGCCGGTATCCCTCTGCTCTGCTTGGTTTACAGGCCGCGATCACGTGATCGGGACCTTTAAACGCAGAGCACTCAGCACTCAGAAACACAGGCCAGACAGATTTAAACACACACACAATAGGGGGAGGTTTTTTTACATAGCTTGCAGGGAAGTTTAACGCACACACAATAGGGGGATAGGGGGAGGGTTTTTTACATAGATTAGAGAGAAGGCAGGGCGTTTTAAAAGCGAGAATAGGGGAGGGGGTTTTACATAGATTTTATTTATTTATTTAGATTTATTTATTAATTGTGGGGCTGCTGTGCGTGAATTTTTTTTATTGGGGGTGAGGGGGGTGTTTGGCCCTTGGTGTGAGTTTACGACTTGCAGCAGCAGCACAATGAATAAATATAAATAAATAAATAAATAAATAAATGACAATAAATACATTTGAAATACATTTTTATTGATAGTGTACATGTGCAGAGGGTCTCCGGAGCAGAAGCGCACAGGTTTCAGGTCTGGGGACCCCGTGCCCCCCGAGATACAGGCCCCTTTAGGGGGTGCCGGTATCCCTCTGCTCTGCTTGGTTTACAGGCCGCGATCACGTGATCGGACCTTTAAACCAAGCAGAGGGCTACCGGCACCCCCTAAAGGGGCCTGTATCTCGGGGGGCACGGGGTCCCCAGACCTAAAACCAACGCGGTTCAGCTCCGGAGACCCCCTGCACATCTACACTATCAATAAAAATGTATTTCAAATGTATTTATTGTCATTTATTTATTTATTTTTTGGCGGCTGCTGTGTGTGTGTATTTTTTTATTGTGGGTAGCGGGAGGGTGGGTGAATGGGGTATTCGCCCCAACGATGGTTGGGGAGGGCTTGCGGGGGGGGGGGGGGGTTGGGGTAGCGGGAGGGCTTAACCCCTTCATGACTGTAGCGGTATTAACTGCTACGATCGTGAAGGGGTTAAGTGCACCCGCAACCCCCCCCCCCTCCCGCAAGTCGTAAACTCACACCAAGGGCCAAATACCCCCCTCACCCATCCCCACTACACACAATAAAGCGGGCACGGTGGGTTAACCCCTTCATTGCCTTAGCGGCTATCCGCTATGGTAATGACGCAGCATTTTCCGTATTTTTAATAATATTGATCAGGAGCAGGGGGGGGGGGGGGTTCCCTGAGCATTAATCATTAATTTCTGGCTCAGGGAACCCCCTGCTCACTTTACAATATTATTAAAATAATGCTTCTTTACCATAGCGCATAGACGCTAAGGTAAAGAACGAGTGTTTATTTATACTGTATATTGTATGTGTTTTATTGATACTGTACATGTGCAGAGGGTCTCCAGAGCAGAAGCGCACAGGTTTCAGGTCTGGGGACCCCGTGCCCCCCGAGATACAGGCCCCTTTAGGGGGTGCCGGTATCCCTCTGCTCTGCTTGGTTTACAGGCCGCGGTCACGTGATCGGGGCTTTTAACGCAGAGCTGGATACCGGCACCCCCTAAAGGGGCCTGTATCTCGGGGGGCACGGGGTCCCCAGACCTAAAACCAACGCGGTTCAGCTCCGGAGACCCCCTGCACATCTACACTATCAATAAAAATGTATTTCAAATAATTTTTAATGTGTGGATGTTTGCGCAGAGAGAGAGCAGCGGATCTCTCTCTGCTGCAAACACATCTCGCCCCCGCCGCCCATACAGTAGTATCATTTATGTATGTGCATATACAGTACAGTACTGTACAGTACTGTATGTTAGGGCTTACAGGGGTTGTTGTTATACAGTACTGTATATATATATATATACTGTATACTGCATTACAATTCATTATAGGGGACGGCTTCACAGAGAATAGCTCGCAAGCGCCACCATGTGTATTTTGACGGCATTGCAGTATTGTAACCAGCCGGAATAAAAAGCTTAAATTCCTGCCGGAAAATAACGCAATGCACTCTGGCTGAAAAATATCAGAAACCTGAATACACCCGAGTATACCCGAATTCGCGGGACTAGCCGTGCTCGAATAAAGTGTGTCGCCAGTGTATGTTGTTTGTTTAATGTTCCAACAGTATTACGCTACGTGTTGTGCTTTTTCTTTGTTTTCAAGCCCACCGTGAGGATCAACATTCTTCACAACCAACAGGCTTGGTTTTCGTATATCCTTTATAGTGGTAAAATTTATAGGCGCCCACGGAACTATTCCCTGTCCATACTGTTTTCCTGACCAGGGGGTCAGGCTTTGTGTCCTAGACAGCCCCTTATGTATAATTTCATTTAATATATAAGGTAATAGTTACTACACCATATACATTGCGGTTAGCGCTACCTGTTTTGTTGTTTATGACAGTAAACTTAATACACAAATCACATTGCTTCATAGTGAACCTATTGCAGTGACCCATTGACAATGTTTGGTATTGTGATATATGTTTATTGCATTAGATTGTAAATAGGGCAAACTGAATATTTTTAGGGTTTCACTTTTTTTGTTTTTAAAGCACTTTCTTGCTCAGGGTGACTTCACTGTGTTGAGAAGGACACCTCTGTCTCTCATCTCTCTCTCATCTCTTGCAGGTAAGGTGTCATATAGTACTATACATATACATGATTATAACGTTATCAAAGATGTGGAGCAAAGAATGAAACAGACAAGGAAACAGCTGACAAGTCCATTGTACCTGCTGAAAAGAAAACCATACTCTTGTCATTTAAATAAAACAGTGACATGTAAAATGATTAAATGTGTTTAAGGAAGCAACTTATATAGGTAGCTACTGTAGCTTGCATTTTTTGTTGTTGGGGGACTGCTCTTTTAACTTGAGGCACTTAAGATATAATCCACATTGATAGCAGGAATGAGACACTCTGCATAATAATATTTTATGGTAACACAAAGCCCTTAGTGCCAATTGTCCTGGCAATCACACAGTTATAACCTTCCGAAGTAGCTCCTCTGTGAAGTTTCCAGGCTGACTGGTATCAGAGTGACAGCAATGCCTTTCTAAGATTATTGCAGTTTCATGCAGACACATTTCTCTCGTATACATTTTCTAGTTTTGCAAAGCAGATACAGTATCTTTCCTGCATAGTTATTATAATTTATATTACACTGAACGCACAAAATTATGTTAACTCAAGTATTTTACATTGTAATGTGCAATCATGCAGTAGATTTTATGGATGTTAATTGACTTTAAACTGCTAAAGTAAAGTTAAATGTGCATGTATTAGTATGCACTTAAAGTTACAACCAGCAGCATTTAAAAAGTAACAAGCATGAAGGAAAACTTCAACATACAGTATATAAGCATCATGCCTTTTATGAGGTCACAAACCTTAATAAGATACTCAGGTTTTCGGGATGAAAGTGCTTGGTTGTTATAGTTTCCTTTAGCGTTAACTATGGGCAAGGTTAGGGAACTGCATATCCCATCAACTTCAAAATCAGGCTGAAGTGCATGAATTTCCTCACGCTTCAGCCTCTCTGACACTTGCAGTATTATAATATAAATGATGAAAAAAATCAAAGACAGCAGCTACCTCTTGACTCTTGTGTAGGGTCCTGCTTTAAAGATTTATTTGGAAATACCCAAGTGTTATTATCTAATTATCTATAATCTTATTTAGACTTGTGGATATCTTCAAAGGCTCCTACTGTATGTAGCCTGTAACAATGTAATAGAAAATGGCCATTGCTGTTTTGTTGATAAAAAATAAAAACGTTTAATTAAAATTCTGAACCAAGTTACATGTTCTAGTCACAAAATTGAGCTAGCTTTTTCACATACATACAGTAGAGGTGGGGTAATTATACTTTTCTGCTGATTGGACCAAAAATACATTGAGGAATCAGATACTGTCCGCATCATCTTCATTAAAAACGTTAAACATCTGTAAAAAGTATCCCACATTTGAATCTGCTCAGCAGTCTTTTAACTTAAATTGTTTTTGGACACTGATTGGAAATCATTAGCTGGACTTTGCCCAGATGTGTACCTAGTAACTTTTAAATAGATTTTACTGTCCAAAAGTAGCAGAGACTTCGTTTTCATAGATTATTAGGTAGCATTACACTTATGTATGCACATTTTATACAGACGCATTCTTATCCTCCTATCCCGTCACAAAGATCTCTGTATTTTAGAAGTATTTCATTTTGCAAATCAATTAATAAAGCCCAATATTACAAAATGTTCTGTTTCATTTCCTGTAGAAAGACTGTTATAATCTCATTATCTCCATATATCTGTCCTTTCTTCTTATGTAATTACATTCATTTGTTAATTACTGAATACATTTCCAAATAACTACAAAGATATATTTTAAAGCAAATGGGAAAATCTGATACATATTGAAAACCACCCTAAATGTTGCTGATCAAATATATATACTGTATGGAGCTTAACGAGTCACATTATCACTTAAACATAACAATAAAGAAATACGAAAGAATTTCAGGTATGCAAGTACTCACAAAACTATTAATAGGCAAACAGCAAGCAGAACATTTTCAGCCTGTCAGTGTTACCAATTGTAATTGTAATGTGCTTGATATAATTAGCTGGTCCCAAACAATTAGTTGATGTACAAATTGCCTGTTTGATGCAGCTAACATGCGTCATCGTGAAATCATTCAAATGTTTTCCATTATATAGAAATACTAATGAATAAGTATATTTTCTTGAGAGATTAATTCCTCAGTAACTGTATCCTTAAACCCATTACTTGCCCCTAATTAGCGTCAGATACTGTAATCTGCAGATTTAGTGGCTATTATAGTATCCAATAATGCATTAGAAGATCACTGATAATACCTTTGCCACGATGACTTTCATAATGCGTTATATTTGTTTGAATGTAGCTGCTGCAAATATTGCATTAGTCATTTCGTGCTGAAACAAGTTAGTGAGTATAATAATGGTCGCTACATTTGTAATATTTTATGTTCTTCTTTTTAAAAGTAGCATTCATTTTATTGCATCCTTGGTATTTGCTGCTTAATGGAATTGGAGTGGACCACCATAAAATTCCAGTGAGAATTAGTACTTATTCCATGTAAAAGGAAGCAGCCAATTGGGGTGTTTTCGTCTGCTTCGGCAAATACATAATCAGGTCTTAATTTCATTGTCAGACATTTGCATTGGGTGCAGAATGTGTTGTAATAGTGTTTGTAAATTTAAAAAGGCCACCTAAAAAGGGTGTACCCTAAAAACACACAGATGATCCATAGCAGAAATAAGTATATACACTTTGAATACACAAATCGAGAATCAGCGCTCGTGTTGTCTTGTACCTGCATCCAATCCCTTTGCTGATAGGTGCATGGAGTCACTCCCCACAATCTCCTAAAATGAGCTAACCCCAAAGTGTAACTCCAGACAAACTTAAAGAAAGGCACACAGCGCACAGGGATTAGCGATGTAAAAATTTGAATAAGATCTCAATGGATCTAACAGGTTAAATTCCAGCTAAAATACCAATTGCAAAAATATGCGATTAAGAATTAGAGATGAATATATATATATAAAACAAGTAAATATACCACATAAAAGGTGCGTATGGCATGGCAAGAGAGAAAGGGACCAATGAAAGAACAAAGAGGGAAAGTTTGAAAATGGGGGGGGGGGGGGGTGGGGGTGGAGGAGGGGTGGGTTGGGCAAGGGAAGGGAAAAGGTGAGGGGGGAAAAGAAAGAAGAAATGAAAAAAGGTAAATATGGACAAGAATAAAAAATATATTATTAATAAAGTATAATGTCATGTAATTCATAACCATAGTTGCAAAAAAGTCAGCAGGGTCATGTGCAAGTCCATATCATAAAAGGTAATCTATCTTGCCATACCAGATACCTCTGGAAAGGCAGGGATTCCAGGAGGGAATAGCAAAAAATGCTCAACCATATATGAGAACTAAATATAATCAATATATGTAATTTAAATCAATACAAGATAATGATGAAATCATATAGAACAGGAGAAAGGCCCATAACAATAAGTAGTTAATTTAGACATATAATGTTCCATAATTAAATAGACCAAAACGACTCATCAAGACCATATAGGGTTGTATGGGGAAAACAAACATACAGTATATAAATCTCACATCAAGAGTGACTATGACAATAATAGTTTTCCACATCGTACAGGGGATACTCCAGCAAGATAAGTATAGCTGAAACAAACCGAAATTCCTATGTGGAATAACCCCATCATCCAACCCAAGAAAATGGGTAAAGGATCCATTAAAGGTCAGAATAAAGATGAGACTCAAAGGTGAAGAGGAGACACCACCTAAGTAAAATTTTAAGCACATTTTTAAGCAATAATATGACCACTAATATTATGTTGGTATAGACCATATGGTCAAAGAATATACCCAAAGGGGAAGGCCCAGAGGATCACAAAAAGTGACCCAGATCCCTGTCGGTGTTGAGACCGAGCTGAACCTGCGTCCTCAAAGTGAAAATCCAATAGGCCTCCCCATGACAGAGTTTCCTTGTATGATCACCCCCTGCCATGAGGGGAGGGATATATTCTATACCATGCTTCATAATCCTCAGTTTTAAGCACCTAGTGGTGCGGCCCTCATACTGTTTCTGCAACCACAGGTGAGCAGATAGACTACAAAAGAAGTCATGCAGTTAATGAAGTGGTGAATCCTGTACACCTCCATCATAACAGTGCATTGAAAGGTCTTGGTTGGTTTAATTCATTTACAAATCTTGCAGTTGGTACAGCCAATATGAGCCCCTAGACGATAGAACTGGTGTAGAT
The DNA here is from genome assembly GCF_040206685.1 of Ascaphus truei. Classification (NCBI taxonomy): domain Eukaryota; kingdom Metazoa; phylum Chordata; class Amphibia; order Anura; family Ascaphidae; genus Ascaphus; species Ascaphus truei. The sequence continues at coordinate 229,494,160 of NC_134483.1, read as the reverse complement.
GTTTTAGATGAAAATAGGCTGGGTGACAAAGAGTTAGCTATAGTTTTTGCTTTTCTGAATACCATCATGGGGCTTACCTGTAAACCAGGTCCAATGACCGGGTCCAGGCGTAGGACCTCCCAATGTTTATTAACAATACTGTTTATCTGGTCCGCTTACTGACTAAACTGAGTAATGAATAATAAATTTTGTTTGGAAAATACCTTTTTGGGTTTTCTGATCAACAGAGTGTTACGATCCATATCATTAACCTCTTCCCAAGAATCAGTTAGCTTTTTAGACCCATAGCACCTTGCCTGAAACCTATTATAGATCTCTCTGGATTGTACCCGGAAATCCTCTTCATTAGAGCAATTCCGTTATGCACTCATAAATTGACCCATGGTTATAGCTCTAATAAGATTTTTTGCGTGGCAGCTGTCTGCTCTAAGATATCTGTTCCTAGAATTGTCTTTGCTGTAAATATCCATTTGCATATGTAAAAATAAATCTACATATAATAATAAACCTAGATACCATAATTGATGATAATTGTAAGTATGTGTAAATCTAAGGTGATAAATATTAGTATTAATTGACAATAAAAAGTTAAAGTGTTGTGACATCACCCTCTCAAATAAAGATAAGGCCGTCAATAAAACGACGGTAAAAAACAATGTGATGTCTGTAGGGGATAAAAACTCCAAACACGTGGAATGACTCCCAACATCCCATGAACAGATAAGCATAGGATGATGCAAAGCTGCTACCCCAAAGGTATGCTGAATAATAGTATAGAGAGAGGTTATGTCCAGGGACACCGAAATGTTGTTCTTTTCCAGGATATATTTTGAAGTTGACACATCAAATCCCCACTATTCAAGATAGTGGAGGGGAGAGATCTAGCAAGGGTCTGAAGGTAGTGATCCAAGTACTGTGACAGACCATCTCCCAAAAATCCAGTGCTAGAGATGATAGGTCTCCCAGGAGAGAGATCAGCGTTTTGTAGATCTTTGGGAGATGGTGGAACACGACCGTGGTCGGTTAGGGATTGTAAATTAAATCCACCTCATTCTCATTAAGCACGCCTAAAATCTTGCCCTCCTCCAAAAGTTCCCTCATATCAGCCATAAAGGAAAGAGTGGGGCCGGAAGGTAGCACAGCATAGGAGAGAGTATCCGCAAGCTGGCGTAATGCCTCCTTGTGCTGGTTGCTCCTATGCTGTACCACCACTGCCCCACTTTTATCTGCATTTTTGATGATCAATTATTTGTTATCTTTTAGATTCTTCAATGCCTTTACCTCTCTTTTGGTCAAATTCTTCCCATGAGTTTTAGCAAATATAATAAATTGATAACCCTTAGCCGAGAGAGAAATCTCGCTCAACTAATTTCTCAAATGTGGCTATAGAGTTGCCTTTAACAAAGGTGGGGTTAAAACTAGATTTTCTTTTAAACCCTGAACTCCGTCTTTCGAAAAAGGTATGGGCATCAATAGCAGAATATTGATCATCAAGTAGCTCATTGAGATCCCGAAGCCTGCAGCGATCCTTAAATGAGAAATCATTGTTAATACAAGAATCAGTACAGAGGGAACCCAAAAGAGATAAGCTCATAGCACCCCACTATTTGCACTCATTACCATTGTACACAATTAGATTCTCCTATATGCCAATAGCCAGATCCCTATCAGGGAAATTGTGAGCGACAAAAACAAAAAAGTTTTATTACATATATAATTACACATTAAATGGTTAAAATTGTAAAAAATTCCCCACGGAGGAGTTGTGGAGAAAAGAGGGTATTAGTTACTGATATGCTACAATAGGACCAGTAGCCAGAAAAATCCCTTCTGACTCCTGCGGTTATTAAATCATGTGGTGCCCACTATCTGTTGTCAGTGGGAGTGTTAATACACTTAAATGCAGATAGATAATGGTTTATAAGCTGTTTATATATGGCAAACTAGTGATGAATGTTGCCAAAATATAACCTTTACTAAACCATGGGTTTCCCCTATTGGAATAAGTATATATCCCAGGATTTGCCAAGAAATCCTTGCTGTATAGATTGTGCCTCATAAGATACAGATTAGCAGCTTGTGCTGATCAGACACTGCTCCATAGTATGGTTATATCTGAGTACATACTGTACAGCCCAAAACAGCAAACAGAGTATACGCCTCCAGGCAGAAAAATATAACTGTCAATGTGGATTCTGAAATCCGTCATTTAGCATATGATCTTAGTAAAGGATAATTCAGCCACATACTATCAAATCATTCCTGCCATAGAGTATCCACTCTGTCAGTTACAAAAGTTCATACAGTATACACAGCCCGTCCACTTATACCAAGCATTGCTATAACCAGTGAATTTGTGGATATACACAGGACAACACAAAGTTACAGCGTACCCAAAAAGGTAGGGGAATAAGATACAAGCCGTGTACTGTGATCTGCATCGACCGCATGAACCGCCACTCCTGCGTGACGTCAATTCCTGCGGAATTGTTGAAAGAGTTTATTAAATCTTTGAATACTAACCAACAAAACCTTAAATTAACATTCCAAATGAGTAAAACTCAAATTGAATTTCTGGACATCACGATATCAAAGACCAGTACAGGTAACCTGGAAACAAGCATTTATAGAAAGCCTACCTCCACCAATACACTCCTAATGGCAACAAGTCATCATCCTAAGCATATTACTGCCAATATACCGATAGGACAGTTTTTGCGTTTAAGGCGAAACTGTTCTTCATTATCTGAATTTAAAAGACAGTCACAAGATATGACGCTTACATTCAGGGAAAGAGGCTACTTGAATAAGATCATAAAAAAGCCTACTATAGAGCTCTAACCTCAGAAAGAACAGGGTTACTTTCCAATAATAAAACGGTGACTTCAGATTAAACAATTAGATTTATTGGGAAGTTTAGTAGTGTAATGGCAAGAAACTAAACAAATTTTACAGAAACATTGGCACGTCCTATTGGAAAACTCTGATCTTCGTAAAATTCTTTCAAGCACTCCAAACATGTGCTGTAGACGAAGTGGTAAAATCAAAGACAGACTGGTACGCAGCCACTTTCAGTCACAAGGAAGTAAGCAAATCCTCCCGAGGGGGGTGAAGACGCCGCACAGCCGCAATAATGGAGAAGGCTGATAGGTGACTCAAAAAATAGCTTTATTCACACAGAATGTGCAAGCGGATCCTCTTGACGCGTTTCAGTCCGTGGGGCCTTTTGACAAAGGCCCCACGGGCTGAAACGCGTCAAGAGGATCCGCTTGCACATTCTGTGTGAATAAAGCTATTTTTTGAGTCACCTATCAGCCTTCTCCATTATTGCGGCTGTGCGGCGTCTTCACCCCCCTCGGGAGGATTTGCTTACTGCTGCTTTCTACCGCCTGCACGCCGAGCTGCGCATCTCTCTCTCCTGCGACTGGGACCCGGATATCTCTCAAGGGCCGCCGGTCAGGTGACCGCCCACCGCGTCAGCGGATGCAGGGTTGGCGGTGAAGATTCATCGTGAAGCTAAGAAGTGGGGTGGTCGTGCTATACCCCCACATCCATACAGCTCCATTAAAAGGTCCATCTACAGGAGAAGCTACATCACAGGAGGACATTACGGGCATGGAACCAGCTACCCCTGAATCAGATAAGTAAATCTTTTTATCCCAACTACATGGTGCTCTAAGGGAGCCTGTTGCTGGAAAAGATTGTTCACACAATTTATTGTCTCTATGCTTGGGGTCTACCATAGCCTAAGTTCCAGTTACACCACTGTGCAGCATTGCCTTATTTATGAGCGCCCGGTGGGTCAATCATCAGATTTACCTGGTTACATATTGTACACTTTCAGTCACAGCCAACTAAGACCTGGTTGGGAGAAAAATCAAAAGGTTATTTTAAGTGCATGAGATGCAAGGCGTGCCCAATCATGAGAATTACTAAATCCTTTGTTAATTTCACACAAACATCCACTTTCAAATAAAGGAGTTCATGAATTGCCAGACCTGTGGAGTAATCTATCTAATGACTTGTGAATGCGGTAAAAGGTATGTAGGAAAGACACACAGACCTTTCAAGACACGTGTACTAGAACACATAGGAAATGTAAGAAACTCTGCAGACACATCATTGAATATCATCAAGGGAATCAGAATGTTATGCGCTTTTCAGCAATTGAACATGTACAACGCAGTCCACGGGGAGGTGATTGGGACAAAGTACTGCTCCAGCGGGAGTGTCGCTGGATATTTCTATTGCAGACCCAGTCATCTCTTGGACTTAACGAAGGGTTTATGTATTCCTCATACCTGTAACAACTACCAAATATAGTCAAGGAATATCAGGGATTACCCCTCAGGAAATAGAGGCATTTAATGTAACCTAATTGTAACCTTGAAATAACATCTGAGCAGTGCCTTTTACTTAGGGTATGTCCCTACTACAGATCAAGATAGGGACTATACCTATAGTGGATATGATATCTGTACACCGAATCCTATACTATCTGTCTTTGGATTATTTGTTCAGGATCTTTGGGGATCCGGGTATACAGTGTTAAAAACAGATAAGATCCGTATTCACCCTAGGGGCGGATTATATAAATTGACCATACACTCCTACACCATGAATATATAAGTAATGATCCACAGGCTTAGTTTAGAGGCACTAACTCTGTTTGTAGCGACATTAACGAACACAGAACACATATCTTTTGGAGAAAGGCATGAGAGTAGGGGATCGCTACATTGAATATACAAATGTCCGTGACAATAAGTCATCTGACTTGACCCGGTCCGATAGGGTTAAAGAATTAATTAAATAAGATGAATCACTCCTGACTAGCCAATCAGAATACAGACCTTCCCATAAATACTCTCGACAGGGTCTGATGAGTAGACTCCTCCCCCTGAAGAAGCGTGTAGAACGCGCAAAACATATGTTGGGCTGAATAGGACGTCGCAGGAGTCACGTCACGCAGGAGTGGCGGTTCATGTGGTCGATGCAGATCAGCAGTACACGGCTTGTATCCTATTCCCCTACCTTTTTGGGTTCGCTGTAACCTTGTGTTGTCCTGTGTATATCCTCACATTCACTGGTTATAGCAATGCTTGGTATAAGTGGACGGGCTGTGTATACTGTATGAACTTTTGTAACTGACAGAGTGGATACTCTGTGGCAGGAATGATTTGATAGTATGTGGCTGAATTATCCTTTACTAAGATCATATGCTAATTGACGGATTTCAGAATCCACATTGACAGTTATATTTTTCTGCCTGGAGGTGCATACTCTGTTTGCTGTTTTAGGCTGTACAGTATGTACTCAGATATAACCATACTATGGAGCAGTGTCTGATCAGCACAAGCTGCTAATCTGTATCTTATGAGGCACAATCTATACAGCAAGGATTTCTTGGCAAATCCTGGGATATATACTTATTCCAATAGGGGAAACCCATGGTTTAGTAAAGGTTATATTTTGGCAACATTCATCACTAGTTTGCCATATATAAACAGCTTATAACCATTATCTATCTGCATTTAAGTGTATTAACACTCCCACTGACAACAGATAGTGGGCACCGCATGATTTAATAACCGCAGGAGTAAGAAGGGATTTTTCTGGCTACTGGTCCTATTGTAGCATATCAGTAACTAATACCCTCTTTTCTCCACAACTCCTCCATGGGGAATTTTTTTACAATTTTAACCATTTAATGTGTAATTATATATGTAATAAAACTTTTTTGTTTTTGTCGCTCACAATTTCCCTGATAGGGATCTGGCTATTGGCATATAGGAGAATCTAATTGTGTACAATGGTAATGAGTGCAAATAGTGGGGTGCTTTGAGCTCATCTCTTTTGGGTTCCCTCTGTACTGTATATAATATTTCCTCCCTTGCACCTACCTCTTATACTCGGGACACAGAACATATATAGGAGAGCAGTTATATCTATTGTATCTTGCACATTTGTATGGGGAGTAGAGGAGATATAAACATTATTAACACCAGTAGACACATTAGTAGGGGTATCATTAGAACCTGATTGATAGGTAAAATCAGGACTTTTATAAAAGAATTTCTGAAGGGTCAATTTACGTATGAATTTCTGTAAGTCCACAAGAGTGTCAAACAACTTAAAGTCCATATCTGTACCTGTTATTCAGTCTCACTCTTACTGCGCGTCTCTTACAGACATGTGCAGCTCGATAAGATTCCCAGAGCGCAAGTCCCATTCAGATGCAGGACCGCGCTCTGTTAATCCCGATGGGCCATTACCGACTGCTATGCACTGCGCCGTAGACGGTCAACACTTTGCACACTGTGCAGAGGCAAATGCTCTATGGCAGCTGAAAGATACAAGATGCTACATCTGTAGGGAGTACCTTGCACAGGCAAGGAGAGAGGGGAATGGAAGCCTTATAAAGGGAGAAGGCAGGTGTGAGCAATCCAGCTCCAACAGAGGCTGCCTTTCTGCCTCGGCAGCCATGTTGGTAGAGGAAAGGAAGTCAGGGAGCATCCATGTTGGAGATTCTTATAGAAACAAATTTATTTGTGTCCATCAGCACTCGGCACTATATTTCTGGTGCTAAAAGTTCAGGCAAGCTGACTTGAGTGATACAGATGGATACTTATGACAAACATTTTTGTTTTCACTGTAAAACATGTCTTTCATCCGGCTCTTAGATGTCCTGATTAAAACCAGTACCGATGGGAACATCACTTTTTTTAAACTCCAACTTTTTAACTATTTGGAGGTTAAAGGACTCTGTGTGAGAGTAAACAATAATTTCTATAATGAGTTTCAATTAAATAGAGGAGGCTGCATAATCATAATCATCTATGAGTCTGAGCCTCGTATGCTAATGAGAATAACAGAACAGCTGCCTTGCAGATCTCTGAAATATCACCTCTTGATAAATGTGCAACATGAGCAGTCATAGTTTTAATTATATGAACTGTAATTTTCCTTTTGGCAGGGGAATCAAGATAACATATGCATGAAACAATCCATTTGGGAAGTCTAATTAGAATAGTGTAAGACCTTTAAATGAAGTCAGACAAAAAGAAAGCCGATTAGCTTTGTTGTTTGTTCCTTTCTACATTAAAGCCTGTTTTTTTTTAAACATCTTTAAACATTTTTGCTATGTTTCAAATACAAAATGAATTTAGGACAGGAAACAATTAAAAATAAAATAACCCTATTCAAGCAGTCTTGTTCACCAAGGTTTTACTACCAGTGTATCTTATTACTTTACTTTCCAAACACATTTCTTGAATTATAAAATAACATCAAATTATTACATAAACTATTCTATAATAATGCAAGACACTCCTACACCAGAAATCTGCTGAAAGAGCAGTCTTGGATAGTATCCCAGTTTTTCTTATCCAACTCACAGAAAGAAAAGAACAGTGATGATCCAAAAATTGGCAATTACAGTCTAGCAGGAATAATAATTACGTTTTTAAATACATATGTTATTTCCTTTAGAGGGTACATGTTCATTTCTGCTCTGTAACTTGTGCAGGATATATATTTCCCATTAGCTGCCACATTTGCTAGGTTTTATGCACCTAGATTAAAGGTTTCAAATAATGGGTTATATTTTTTTTTAAAGGGTACTTCAAATACGGCCTCTCAGAATATGTGGTTAAGCTGTAAATCACATGTAAGTCTCAAATAACTCAAGGACAAATGTAGAGTAAAAAGTGTTTTAAGGTCTTTCTGTTCAATAACAAAAAGCCAATGGGAGTACAGTTTACATAATAGTATGCAGCAATATTAGTTAGTATAAAGGATTCCCCATAGAGATAAGTGAATGTGTCAAAATTCTAACCTCACATTTTTTCGCAGTTTAATAAAATCAGTTTTGAATATAGATGTTTGTAGGTGGTTTTGACAATTCAACATTCGGGCAAATGTTCCTGAATCCACCATAACCTTTCCTTTGTGCTAATTTCATGAGATGTTACAACATTCAATTCATGTAGAACTTCAAGACCCTGAAATATGTGGGGAGAGGGAAAATACCTATTTTAAATCGAGTCCCAAGTGCTATATTTATCTCACCTCAAACCTATCTTGAAATACACCTGTTCACAAAAAGAGCACACTTGGTTGATATACAGCTGCAGCGGCCGTTATTCAAACAAATCCCGGCGCCAATTTTGTGTGCTCTGCTTTACTCCACGCAGCATGAACGCGGCCAATCGCGCCAGGCACCCGCGCTTATCGCGATTGCTTTGTTGAATTTCATGGATTCTGTTTCTTTGGGTGCAATGAAATGAATGAATTGCAATGTGTACAGTACTGTGCCAATTTAAGGTGTTTAAAAACCAGAACTCTAAAATGCCATTTTCTGCACTCGCCGCACTCGCGTCTTAAGGCGGTAAGGTTGGAAGACATCCCGCGTCATGACATCGGTGTTCCGATGTTCACAACGCGTGAAGTGTTTGAATAACAGCCGCTGCAGCTATACTAATACGAAATGCAAAATATATTTAAATGACTTACACCCAACACCTCCTAAAAGATTTCCACACAGACTATCCTTGATAAATCAGGTCTTAAGGCATATTGGAACAAAGGGAGTACTGTCAGGCCCAACAGGATGAGAACATACGATCTCTGTTAATTAGCACAGCAGCACTAGTAGTGGAGATAAACTAGCTGCTGGATAGCTCCAATGTCAGCAAACTTTTGAGCTCTATTTCTGAAAGGAACTCCTGAATTCACAGCGAATTCGAATGTCATAAAAAAATGTACCCATCTCTGCCACCATACTACTAAATTGGAAATCCCTGTCCCCCTTCCACTGGAGGGAACTTGCAATTCCTATCTCCCCTCCTTGAGGTGGTGAGAAAATAAATGTGAGTTTGAAGTGGTTTAGCCTCTTGCACTTTTCAAAGCTATTAGAATTCAGCTAGTTTGCAAAAATGTGAGTATGGTCATTCCACACGGATTTGCACAGTCGGAATGAAACTGAGTCTAAAAAAGCCTTTTCTGCATGGTTTCGACATGTGAGAAAGGATTTCAGAATAGCAATAGATGTGTGGGATAAACGAGGGATTATAAGATCACACTAGGCGATGGAGGACAGTGGATGCTGGAGCGAGGGCCAAAAGCCTGACACTCCCTATGAGGGTCTGAATTCAGAAAGTGATCTAGTCAAGATGTGTGTTGGGAATCAGGGAGGAACCAGCTATATGTATATATATATATATATATATATATATATATATATATATATATATATATATATATATATATATACTAATGATGTTAATAAAGGTATAACATATACTGTATTGTGCTCCTAGTAGTGAACTACAATTTAAGACAACACATCAAATACATATAAAATACATGCGGAAAGGAAAAATTGTATAAAAACCAGTTCTTTAAATGGAAGTCCTTAATTGGAAGAATAGTGCTGGTATGAGGGGATCTCCGGCAGCTCTCAGATAGGATGAACCACATCCAGATAATACCTATTGGAGAAAAAGAAGAGAGAGTGCATGTCCCATAGCGTAATACAGTACATTTATTAGGAAAGGGGGGAAGGGAAGGGGCGGGGTAGAAAATTCACTCACAAGGAAAAAAACAAGCAATTTGTGATAATATCACCGCCAACTCTGGTCACTCAGCATCCAGACCCTGCAGTCCAACTCTCACTTGAAGCTGCTGGAAGATGTTCTCTGGTGCGGGTGTCGAAAGGCTCCTTAAAATCAATAATGCAGTCTTTGAGTTCGGGTACTATCTCCAATGTTAGCTGGCCACAATTTGAATCTGCGCTTGATGCGGCCCGTCATGCGCTTGCGTGATGACGCATTTCCGTTCCCTGACGCGTTAGGTCACGTGACTTTCTCAAAGGGTTGCTAATAGATCGTGCTCTCACTGAAGATTTATGTCCACTGGTTACTAAGTAACCCGATCGTGTCTCTTGATAGGTTCACTCATTTGAACTATGAACCTATCACATCAGGATTATGCCTTAGGTGGACGAAAGCTGGCACGAAGTAAAAACAGATAAAAATATATAGGGAGGGGACAATGGAATGATTAAAGGATAAAAGAAATAAATATTGAAATAAACATGATGCTAGATAAATGACCAAGGGTAATGATGAAAACAAAGCATTATACACAAAATTTCCACAAATAAAAATATAAAATATATGTACATGAAGAAATTTTCTTCTTTCTAGGGGGACAACTTAATAAATCTTATCTTAAAGGAACATAAATGGACATGTGTATTGATTAAATAAAAAAGAAATCAGACATTTTTTTTATAACTGTAAATATATCGTATCTTAACAACATTGTTGATAAATTTGAAAACCATAAAAGGAAAGAAAAAATGCTTGATCCAATTAAGTGTAACTATTTCACTAATCAATAGACATTAATTGTGATTACAAAAATCTAATTGTGAATATTCTTTAATTAAATTTAAAATTAAAAGTATTAAATTAAACCTAGCACCAAGTGAATATTTGAAGTAAATATTTGAGGTAAATTGTGATTATAACTCTTAATGTGTGTAAATATTAATTTATATAGAGTTCAAATTGTGTTCATTTTATTATAGAGTTCAAATTGTGTTCATTTTAATATAACAATTCAAAGGAGAAGAGAGTAGGAAACATATATAAATATAACCATTATTATGTTTCTAATTGTCCTATAAGAACATGGATGTGTATACTGTAATTACATATATGTTTACACTATTTTGTACTGTGTAATGTATAAATTGGAAAGAGAGAAGCAGAGGAATATAAGGTGTATTGAAGTCCAACCAAGACCCCAAGAAGTGGGAGTAAGGAAGAAACAAGGCTACACCAGGGTGCTTGCATCTAGACATTCATTCAGTCCACCAGGGGCAAGAGTGCCCAACTGGTGGATCCAGAATGTCTCCTGGCGGCATAAAATTTTAAAACGATCTCCCCCCAGAGCGCAAGGAGAAATGGATTCCAGGCCCACGATGGTCATAGATTTTGGATCCTGGTTATGTGCTGTTTTAAAATGACGGGGAACACTATGTGTATTGCTCCCCTTTTTCACATTTCTCCTGTGCTCTAGGAAGCGAATGTGCAATGGACGTGTAGTGCGGCCAACATATTGTTGGCCACAGCCGCACTGGATCAAATAGATTACAAAGGAACTAAGGTAATTAATGTGTGTCTTAATATGATAAACCCTATCCCTGTTCTGAGAACTGAACTGTGCTTGAGGTAACAGATGTTTGCAAGTGATGCAACGGCTTCGTCCACATTTGTGGTTGCCCTTAGGACCCACATCTTGGACGAAGTGGTCGAATCAATGGACTTTAGTTTGGAAGGAGCCAGAATGCTTTTGATGCTTCTAGCTTTTCTATATACAATGGATGCTCTCTCCGGCAAAATGGTTTTTAGATGGGGATCGCATTTGAGGATGCTCCAGTGGGTATTTAGAATGTGGTTAATATTTTTATAAGCCTGATTGTAAGTAGTAATGAACCTCACAGAGGAAGAATCAGTGGTATTAGTTTCACTTGGAGCATCATAACTCACGCGCGAAACCCTTTTAGTCTTTGATTTGTTAAGCATAGCTGTTCTATCCATAGCTTTAACTTTGCCGAGAGAGTCTGATACCAATTTGTTATCATAACCCTTGTCCAAAAATTTCTTGCTAAGTGTATCTGACTGTGAGAGAAAATCATTCTCTCTGGTGCAGTTTCTTTTGAGTCGGAGAAACTGCCCCAGAGGAATATTGCTGAGCCACTGTTGGTGATGATTACTAGATGCATGAACAAAATTATTTACTGACACAGATTTAAAATGAGTTGTAGTTATAATGTTGGACTCTGAGTCCACACTGAGTACTAGGTCCAAAAAGACCACAGATGTAGCATCGATGGTGAATGTGAATTTTAATCCCAAAGGGTTGTCATCAAAGGAACTTAAAATATTATTTAAATCTGTCTTATCTCTATCCCAAATAATAATAATGTCATCGATGAAACGGCCATAGTACACGAGGCCCGCCCCAAGATCGTCATTTTGCCACACAAATCTCTCCTCCCAAAATCCCATGAAGAGATTTGCATAGCTGGGGGCGAACCTCGTGCCCATGGCCATTCCACAGATCTGTAAAAAATAAACAACCTCAAATAAAAAATAATTATGAGTTAAGATAAACCTAACACTGTCCAGAATGAAATTTTTATGTTTTTCAGGAATGGACAAGTCTCTGTTAATCCAAAATCATATTGCCTCAATACCCCTGGCATGATCTATACAGGTATAAAGGGAGGCCACATCACATGTGGCCCAGAGATAGGTGGATTTCCATTTCACACCAGAGATGGAGTCAATGACGTGGAGCGTATCCCGAATATGCGACCTGAGCTGAGCTACAAAGGATTGAAGATAATAATCAACATATTGGGATAGGCTCGACGTCATTGACCCCACCCCGGATATGATAGGTCTGCCAAGGGGATTGGACAGAGACTTGTGCACTTTTGGTAGGTGGTACAGTATAGGGGTACGTGGATGTAAATTAAACAGAAATTTATATTCCAATTTGGATATGATACCAGCAATCTGAGCTTGGACAAGGAGTTCCTTTAAAAGACTTTGATAAAGAGGCAATGGATCACACTCCAAAATGGAGTAGGAGGCTAAGTCATCCAGGAGTCTGCGTGCCTCTAAGAGATACGCAGATGTGTCCTGAATAACTATGCCTCCCTCTTTGTCTGCTTGTCTGATGACAATGTGTGGATTATCTTTCAAACTATTCATAGCAACCAGTTCGCTTTTTGACAGATTTTTCTTTATTTTCATTGGTTTAGAGCATAGTGCCTCAAAATCTTGAAGTACCAGATTGTAGAAAGTATCCGCAAAGCTACCTTTAAATTGGTAGGGAAAGAAAACCGATTTAGGTCTAAAAGGTGAATGCATAACTTCAAGATCTACCTCTAAATCTACTTCCAGCGAACTGATGTCATGAATAGATAGGTCAAAATTGTCTAAAACGCTCTGTGGTGTATTTGGAGCTATTTCTGACTCCATCAAAAGGGAGGTCAGAGCATTAATACATATTTGCTCCTGTGTATTAGCAACAACAGGGAAATCAGCTAATTTGATATTTGTCTCCTGTATATTAAAATATCTTTTAAGGGTGATTTTTCTCATAAAGCTGTTCAGATCTACAAATAGTTGGAAAGCATTCGGGCCTGTATTAGGTGCAAAAGACAGGCCTCTTTCCAACAATGAGATGTATATATATATAGACAAGGATAGGGAAGATAGTTTGAATATATTACTAGCCTTAGGTCCAACTAATCTTCTTCGGTTTTCCTTCTTCCTCTGTTCGACTCTCCCTGCTCTAGTTCCTCTGCTCCTCTCTTTCCTCGACCTTATACTTTGTTGGGGACCTCGCGGTCCCATAGAGAATAATGTTTTTCCTTTCCTCTCTCTTTCTCCTTCTCCTTTACTTTCTCCTGTCTTGGTGTCCGATCTAAAAACCACGGTGACTTTTGTGTTAGCCTAGAATCTTTGGATCTAACATCCCTGTCGTGATCCACAATGATCTCTGATCTTACTGAATCATTAGAGTTTTCAACAAGTGTCATCAATAGGAAGTTTCTCGACTTCTAGAGCCGAGTATCTACCATCTGGAGCCGACGCATAGTCTGTACTACCAGTGGTTCTTTTGGAACCCTGATGGTAACTCTGATGATTAGAGGTATGTCCCGACCCATCCCTAGGAACATGGGATTGGGTTCCACCCCCCCCGTGTCCGAGAGCCTGATTGATAACGCCCTCTTCTTCTATTAAAACTTCGTGCCCGTTTCCAAACCCTGACTTTATCAGTCGCATAATCGTCCTTATCACGGTTTAGTTTTTGATCTTTTCTATCTACAACCTCCTTCTCGAAAGTTATAACTCTTTTGCTGGTAGTTTCATTAAATTCCTTAAATTCACTGGTATCAGAGTAGGGTAACAAAAGAGTTTGAACTTTCTCTATCTCAGACTCCAATTCTTTTACTTTTGTATCTCTGAATTGGATCAGTTGTTTCATTAACGTGAAGGAGCATTTATCCAATGTTTCATTCCATTCCCTAGTAAACTCTAAATTGGTTTCAAAAGTAGGGGCCTTTGTAATCCTTAGTCCCCTGGGGATGATTTTCTTATCAACATAATCCTGAAGGGAATATGCATCCCACCAGTGACACATCTCATCCTTAATAAGTTTCTCTAACTTAAAGAAATTATTTTTAATATCCACGTTGTTATCAACAACCATATCTCCGTCAATTTCACCAGATGGAATAAAGCCACATCGGCTAGTACTCCTTTCCTTAGCTGTTTGCATCATGATTCTATTCTGATTTAAAACACTAAATCCCGCTACTGTATATAATTGTATATATATGTATATAATATTCAATACAATATGTGAGGCTGCTACTTCTTGGTTATTTATAAGGGGAAAAAAGGGGGGATTGAAAATAGCGCCAAATGACGTGTTGAAGTGATGTGAAAATTAATGGAAAATATATATATGAGAAAATCTAAAAAATAAATAAATAAAAATTATATATATATATATATATATATATATATATATATATATATATACTAATGATGTTAATAAAGGTATAACATATACTGTATTGTGCTCCTAGTAGTGAACTACAATTTAAGACAACACATCAAATACATATAAAATACATGCGGAAAGGAAAAATTGTATAAAAACCAGTTCTTTAAATGGAAGTCCTTAATTGGAAGAATAGTGCTGGTATGAGGGGATCTCCGGCAGCTCTCAGATAGGATGAACCACATCCAGATAATACCTATTGGAGAAAAAGAAGAGAGAGTGCATGTCCCATAGCGTAATACAGTACATTTATTAGGAAAGGGGGGAAGGGAAGGGCCGGGGTAGAAAATTCACTCACAAGGAAAAAAACAAGCAATTTGTGATAATATCACCGCCAACTCTGGTCACTCAGCATCCAGACCCTGCAGTCCAACTCTCACTTGAAGCTGCTGGAAGATGTTCTCTGGTGCGGGTGTCGAAAGGCTCCTTAAAATCAATAATGCAGTCTTTGAGTTCGGGTACTATCTCCAATGTTAGCTGGCCACAATTTGAATCTGCGCTTGATGCGGCCCGTCATGCGCTTGCGTGATGACGCATTTCCGTTCCCTGACGCGTTAGGTCACGTGACTTTCTCAAAGGGTTGCTAATAGATCGTGCTCTCACTGAAGATTTATGTCCACTGGTTACTAAGTAACCCGATCGTGTCTCTTGATAGGTTCACTCATTTGAACTATGAACCTATCACATCAGGATTATGCCTTAGGTGGACGAAAGCTGGCACGAAGTAAAAACAGATAAAAATATATAGGGAGGGGACAATGGAATGATTAAAGGATAAAAGAAATAAATATTGAAATAAACATGATGCTAGATAAATGACCAAGGGTAATGATGAAAACAAAGCATTATACACAAAATTTCCACAAATAAAAATATAAAATATATGTACATGAAGAAATTTTCTTCTTTCTAGGGGGACAACTTAATAAATCTTATCTTAAAGGAACATAAATGGACATGTGTATTGATTAAATAAAAAAGAAATCAGAAACAATTATTATAACTGTAAATATATCATATCTTAACAACATTGTTGATAAATTTGAAAACCATAAAAGGAAAGAAAAAATGCTTGATCCAATTAAGTGTAACTATTTCACTAATCAATAGACATTAATTGTGATTACAAAAATCTAATTGTGAATATTCTTTAATTAAATTTAAAATTAAAAGTATTAAATTAAACCTAGCACCAAGTGAATATTTGAAGTAAATATTTGAGGTAAATTGTGATTATAACTCTTAATGTGTGTAAATATTAATTTATATAGAGTTCAAATTGTGTTCATTTTAATATACTGTATAGAGTTCAAATTGTGTTCATTTTAATAAAACAATTCAAAGGAGAAGAGAGTAGGAAACATATATAAATATAACCATTATTATGTTTCTAATTGTCCTATAAGAACATGGATGTGTATACTGTAATTACATATATGTTTACACTATTTTGTACTGTGTAATGTATATATTGGAAAGAGAGGAGCAGAGGAATATAAGGTGTATGCAAGTCCAACCAAGACCCCAAGAAGTGGAAGTAAGGAAGGAACAAGGCTACACCAGGGTGCTTGCATCTAGACATTCATTCAGTCCACCAGGGGCAAGAGTGCCCAACTGGTGGATCCAGAACGTGCAATGGACGTGTAGTGCGGCCAACATATTGTTGGCCACAGCCGCACTGGATCAAATAGATTACAAAGGAACTAAGGCAATTAATGTGTGTCTTAATATGATAAACCCTATCCCTGTTCTGAGAACTGAACTGTGCTTGAGTAACAGATGTTTGCAAGTGATGCAACGGCTTCGTCCACATTTGTGGTTGCCCTTAGGACCCACATCTATGGACGAAGTGGTCGAATCAATGGACTTTAGTTTGGAAGGAGCCAGAATGCTTTTGATGCTTCTAGCTTTTCTATATACAATTGATGCTCTCTCCGGCAAAATGGTTTTTAGATGGGGATCGCATTTGAGGATGCTCCAGTGGGTATTTAGAATGTGGTTAATATTTTTATAATGTATTATAAGAGAAAGGAAACACCCTTTAACATGCACTCATTGTTGAAATTGATATGATGGATAGAAGTAAATACTTATTACTTTATTAAATTGATTAAAATAAATGGTGATAAACAAATATTCATAATAGACTACAAAAACTCAACATATAAAACAAACCAACAAATAATTAAACATAAACTGGAACAAGAGGGAAAGAAGAACCTACAGGTAAGTACTTAATAGTTGTGAGTAAACTCACTAAGGTATAGTCAATGGACCCCCTTGTCCAGCACTAATATTAATTAAAAAACCTGTATTTAATCAGACAGGTACTCAGGGCTGACGGTCACAAAGCTAAAAAACTGCACCTAATATATGGATGCTCCCACAGAAAACCACATTCATGACACATAGCAAGACACAGCTATATTGATCAGTTGGTAAATGACATGATGTCAAACATCAATCCTATAGTCAATGTGTGTATACTTAGCACTCAGTAGTTAAAAGAACTACAGATATTTGAAAGTGCCTAGTAATGCAAAGTATGGTGGCCAACAAAGTGTGTTTGGTGTGGCCCTGAAGCACGGGTCAATGCCCGTATCAAATTATAGCCTCCTATACTAAACTAAAGAGCTGCATTATTAGTCATTCATAAGGTGGTTCCTAGGGAGTAATTGTAACCATGGGTGGGGTGAGAGTCGCATAGGGAGCAGATACTTTATTAACCGTATACTGCTACTTAAAAGTCAATAGCTGCAGTGTGTAGCCACAGCCATACTGCTCTTATTTACACAATATTGCGTTTTGACCGGCCGTTACAGAAGAAGCACCATCGTCATGGTATCTGGGCAACAAAGTAACATGGGTGGGGTGAGAGTCTCCCACCCACCTAAGGGACTAACAAGGCTGACGTCATGACGTCACGACGCATCTCTGCCGGGTGGTGAGTGGGAAGCGCCGCCGAGCGCTGGTCTGAGTCTGGTATTAGCTTGCTCTGCTCTCACATTACAGTGTATTAACACTAACAACCGCCCGTACCATGTTGTATTTAGTTACATGGGCATATATGTTACTTTGTTGCCCAGATACCATGACGATGGTGCTTCTTCTGAAGCCGGAAGAAGATGGAAGAAGATGGAAGAAGACCCCAGAAGATCCCAGAAGACCCCAAAGAATAAAGAAGACACAGACGTGGATTTGTTATGGTTTTTTATTTTATGGCTTACCTGTGGATTGGTTCCTGTGCTTCCAGGTCTCTTGGATTTCGGAGAGTGGACATCTAATGGTGAGTAAACAAAAGAAAAGTTTATTATTTTTACTTTTACAGGTTTTTAGGATTTTTCATTCATGTCTTTTATTTTTTCACTCCCATTTAATGCCCGTTAATGTATCTATGTATATAATACATTCACGGACACTGAATGGGTGTATTGTATGTGAATTTTGTATGTAAATGCATTGTATTTTATGCTGTATTATTGCCCCTGTATGTTATGTTTATCTATCTGTATGGATAGACATACAGGGAAAATAATTGATTGTTTGGCTCATGTTTAGGTTCTTTTCATGTATGGATAATGTATTTAGCATCTTTATTTTGTCATTGTTGGGAATGTAATTTGTATTTAGCTAATGGCTTCTTTATGGTACTTAGATTAGAATGATGGTGGTTACTTTAAATTAGAATTGTTTTGGCAATGGTTTGGCTTTAGCAATTGAATTCACAGAGACACATAGCCCATTGGCTATTCATTTTTTAGATCTACTCGTATATGTAGAAGATTTGAATATTAAAAAAAAAACCATTTCAAGAATATAGACTGTAACAGCTATATTCTTGATTCAAGCTGCCACCATAAAAATTGGCTGAGGGGTGTCCCCTTTGAACAGTTTCAAAGGATAAGACGAAACTGTACAGAGGTTGTCACCTTTCAAGACCAGGCACAAATCTTGTAAGAAAGATTCAAAGAAAAAAAGTATGATACTATTAGTATATATATGTGTCATTTTAGAATTTATTTTATCCCTCACCTTGTGTGTCCTTTTATGTTATACCACTAATTATATGCTTTGATGCTGCTATAAGACAATCCATTAATTAAAGTTTTTTCTCATCTTCTCTCTCTCCCATGAATTGAGTTAACTAACTTTGATTGTATTATATATTATGTTTTATGCTAAAAATATTTTATCTGTTTTAGTGCTATTCAATTTAGTGCGTCGTTTATGTTTGACCACAGAGTTATGTACTCCTTAACGGGGAGAACCTGTGTCTAATTGACTAGCTTATTGATTTGTTTATTTTTTAATTAATTAATTGTATGTACTATTTATATTGCGAGCCCATTGGGGGTGTGATTATGCTCCCGAGGAAGCTGTTGCATACAGCGAAATGCGTAGAGCCTCTTTGTAGCCCAGCTGTACCACAGTCTGATAGCTGCTCCACCATTGAAGGCACCAAGTTTGCATTGCGATCCTGCTGCCCACTTCCCTGTTTGCTCCAGCCGGAAGTCGTCAGTCCGGGACCGGACGTGACATCAGACGCTCTCCATCCGCGATCTGACGAGGGGGCACTCTCGTGGAGGGACACTGAAGTGGCTGCAGATTTAACATCTCGATTGCTGACTTACCAACTGCCTCAAGTAAAACCTTATGTGTATTCATTTTATGTACACAATGTGAGTACATTTCTTAAGTGTTTTTAAAGTATAAAACTTGTTACTTTTTGGTCTATACTATGGTATCTCCATGTTTTTTATGACATTTCATGCGAGTGGAAGCCTTCACGAATCATCTCCCATCCGATTTCCAGTTCTTGCTGTTTTAACACCTACTGTACTTGTTGTAAGTAGGCATTTTATTAGAGCCAAGATTCATCTGCACTATTTTTGTGTTAACTTGCTGCACCATTATTTTTCTGTGTGTTTTTTTCTTTTTTGGGTGTTCCTGATACCATCGCTCCCTTCCTACCCTGGATTCTAACTAAGAATATAGACTGTAACAGCTATATTCTTGATTCAAGCTGCCACCATAAAAATTGGCTGAGGGGTGTCCCCTTTGGACAGTTTCAAAGGATAAGACGAAACTGTACAGAGGTTGTCACCTTTCAAGACCAGGCACAAATCTTGGAAGAAAGATTCAAAGAAAAAAAGTATGATCCAATACTAATACAAGAAGCAAAAAAGAAAGCTTTAAACCAAGATAGAACAAGTTTATTGAGCACTTCAAAAAAGAAACAATTAAACAACAACTTTTTACCTTTTATTACACAATTTAATAGGGAATCAGGAAAAATCCAGAATGTAATTCGCAAGCACTGGCATGTCTTGAAACAAGATGCTATCTTGAAAACTTATCTTCCAGAATATCCGCAGGTGGTCTTTACAAAGGCAAGGAACCTGAAAGACAACATAGGTCCAAGTGCACTGAGAAAAAGTGTGTGTAATAATAGTACAACATGGTTACCTGGAAAACCAAAGGGATTTTTTAAGTGCGATAAATGTAAGGCCTGCAAATTTGGGGTTGAGAAATCGGACACCTTTATTTCTACTAATACTAATGAAATTATTAAAATGAAGGGATTTGTCAACTGTAAAAGCACATATGTAGTGTATCTTTTGACCTGTCCTTGTAATTATCAGTATGTACTGTAGGAAGAACTATCCGCCCATTAAGGGTGAGAATCTTGGAACACATACTCAACATTACAATTGGGCTTCAAACGCATAATGTGTCTCTTCATTTTAAAAAGTGTCACAATTCAGATCCCTCCGGACTTAAATATATGGGTTTGAACAAACAGCAGCCCACTGGAGGGGTGGAAATAGAATTCAGTCTCTATCAAGGAGAGAATCCTTCTGGATTCATAGGTTAAGAACGGTACAGCCAAGAGGCTT
This sequence comes from Ascaphus truei, assembly GCF_040206685.1. Taxonomy (NCBI): domain Eukaryota; kingdom Metazoa; phylum Chordata; class Amphibia; order Anura; family Ascaphidae; genus Ascaphus; species Ascaphus truei. The sequence goes on along the minus strand of NC_134483.1, from coordinate 229,473,608 downwards.
GAATGTCGAATTTGACATAAATGCGTTCCTGACCTAAATTTTAGGATGTACCTCTACTCTTTAATAATTCCTGAAATGTGTCATATAACCTTGAAACTTTTTTTTATTCTATGTAATTAATTATCATATTTTTACTTTTAGACCATTACGTCCTGGATTCATCAACATCTACAATGTAGCAAGGGTTAATTTATTTTTTTATTTTTGTATTGTAATTCGTTCCTGTTTGACATCATTGCATGCATAATATATGCACTGATACTAAAACATGAATGAATCAATGTATATGGTATTTTATTTAAACTATGCCTTTCATGTCTTTTGCTATGTCTTTTTCATTGTATAAGTGCTGTAATATTTCTATATGGCATCATGTTTGTAACAGTGATAGCCATTTATATATTAACATATATGTATAGTGGAAGTATAAACCACATCTTTTCATGTTCTAATTGTTTGTAATTAGTACATTGGTACTTTGTTAAGGTGGATTATACTTTGGATGGTGGACTATTATACCTAGTATAGGAGAATGGTTGGCAAATATGCTATGAAGCTTTATGGAGCATTGACAAGCATGAATATGCAAATGTTTGCATGACGACACGTCACGTGACGTGATGGCGCCATGATGTCTTGCAATTTTGAAAATTAATGCGGGGACACTATTTAAGGGAGGGATACAGAGAGGGATGTTAGATTAGCCCCTGAGGAAGACTTTACAGTGGAAACACGTGTTGGGTGATATCAGTGACCACTTAAGGAGCCCTTGTTGATGACATCTGGATTGGAGGACAACTTTAATCAGCCCAGTACCTGCTGTGACGGCCGTGGAACGGATGCTGTTTGCTGTGAATATTTTGTCTGACCCTGTGACCCAGTGTGGTCTGAATGCTCTCAAACAAAGGCACTTATGTAAGTGGAATACTTTGTGTTTTTAACATTAAAAACAGTACTATACTATTTTGCTTTCCCCCTCTTTTTGTATATGGAATTTCCCCCTCTCTATGTGGATCTGGAGTACCTGTCTGGAGACATAAGTTGGTAACTTTGAATAACCACAATGCTCTGATTTCACGTTAAACACGTGAGTGCAAATTTTATAGAACTTCCAGCATTGAAGCTAATGTGCTGAAGTAGACAATATTGCACTATTTGGTGTTTTTACTCTCTCTTACATGTCCTGATGTGATTTGCGCACCTGTTTCTCCTTCGTTTGCTGATAACAATAATTATGACTGGAAGTTATCTGACACTCCTAGCTTCGCATTTGCCTATAAATATATAGTATGCTGTTTTGATCATTTGGTGTGACACTTCTCCTGTGAGAGACAGCTGTTACCCAGAATTCTGCTGTCAATAAAATCATCTTTGCTTGAGAACTTCCCGAGTCGTGATAAATTTGTCTCCTAACGCAAAAAAAGGCATACATGCATCGTAAAGGTCTCTTGACACGAATTGACACAAATTGGAATGCCTAGAATATCCCCCAATGTCAGTGGTAGATTTCTTATTAGGCTCGTTAGGCCTCGGTCTAGGGAGGTAATATTTTGGGGCAGCAAAAATGTCCGCCCTATATTTTTGCTGTATTCTCGGGTCAATCGGGCCTAATGGGAAGGCACCTAGCTGAGTCGGCTGCCTTCTTGTTGCCACCCTCCTTCTCCTTTCGAATTACAGTGTCAAATGACGCAGCACACATCACCAACGGCGTCTCATTTTTATAAAAACGCGGTGTCAAATGAAGTCACGTTACCATGGCAAAGCGATGACGTGCGACGTCACGTTGGTGATGTCTGCGGCGGTTTTTTTACTTTGTGATTCAGAAGAAGAAGGAGGGCGGCAGCAAGGAGGCGGCCGCCGCAGCTAAGTGCCTATGGGTGTCAGATTTTCAAATCCGCTACTGCCCATTGTCTCTAAGTACTACAGCTGTTTAAAGGACTTGAGTGATAGAAATGAGTTTGACAAAAATATATATATGTTTATTTACTGTAACACATGTCTTTGTTCAAACAAAATGTAAAGAGGTCAAACAGCACTCGTAATAAAACAATCAGTGGTGATACAAAAAGGGTGGTCCAATGGGAGCAATACATAGAACAAAAACAGGCGATGTTTCCAGCACTCAAAAGAAAAAGGTATAACAAGAATCTGTCAACATGATTTTTTACTAGTTTAAATAAAATAAATACATCAGTGAAACGTGTATAAACACAATGCCAAACAGCAATGCAGACATGAGTGTGATGGTGAAGAGGTAACCAGGCTCACTAATAAAGGTTAAGCCCATTTAGTTACCTCTGACCCATGTGTTGGGATTCAGGAGTGTCAGCTCTTGGACCCAACTGTTTTAAAAGCATTACCTGTAATTATGCGACCATAAAGAATGTTTGTGTGTTTTTTACCTTTCCAGGGATGCCAGCAAGCAGGGATTCCTGTGGTATGAGTTTCAATGGGGGTTTTGCGGAGAAAGTGTTGTCAGAATGTGTCTATATAGTCAGGGGCCAGAGTTGCTGGTTGCCCTAAAAATATACCCAGGAATCAGGTCGGATTCCTGGATGCATGTAGACAGTGTCTCAGTAATATCTCCCCTTGAAAACGCTTGTGCAACTCACCACTAGTGGTCCCTGCTTCAGCACAGCCCAGAAAGGTAAAGTGTGCAAAGGGATGTAAAGTATCCGTGTAACTATAAGGGTTCCCCAGGTTAGGGGGGATACCCAGTTACTGTACAGGTAACCCAGAACCTGCTTAGAGGTCCTGGGGGTACTCTAATCATCTATAAGGTTGTGAGGGGACTTTTAAAAGTCCAATCCTAAGTTTATTGTATAAAGTGTGGGGAATATGGCTAGTAAGAAATAACATGATGCAGCTTATTCTATTTCCCATAACCCACAGACTTAGGATATTTTTAAAGTGTATATTTTATTGAACTGTGTGTTTTAAAACATATGCTTGTGCACAGTATTATGAGCTGGGACTTTCTGACTGCGCCACTGTGTCTTCTCATACAGTGAAGATGAAAGCCACAGAGGATGTCTGAGGTGTCAAGACCATTTGAACAGGATGGAAGGACGACTTAAGTGTCCACATCCTGAGATCAATGGATGCTTTTTGCATTTCCATTTGCCCCACCAGACTGGCACCGTGGGTGACATGGAGGGAACCAGGGACAGAGGTGCCAAATTGCACATGCCCCTTGGTTCATTCAGATTTCCAGGTAACCCTGTTTTATCTACCAGTTTCTCTCGGATTGGTTGCTGAGAATATTCTCATGCTTCTGATAGGGGGTTGTATTCTAGAATGAAAGTCACAGGTATTATAACCCCTTGCGCCCATCAGATAGTTAGTTTTTCAGTCCTCTAAGATTTCCAGATTCTACGTTTCCAGTTTCAAATCTCCAGCAAGAAAAAGGCAGCCTCAGCAAAAGCTGTCTGGAATATTTTCTGTCCTATTTTTGCAACTGTTATCAGGGTTAGGATTCCCTGCACTTAGGATAGTCTAGGTTGTTACCCCAGTTTCCAAGTAAGTGTGTCTTTTTGCTGTAGATTGTGTATCATTGTGTGTATCCTTTTCTTGTGAATAAATTTACAATTTATTTCATTAACTTGCTTTGCTCAATACATGATCCTGGTAAAATTGTGTTAATTGCCTTGTCTCCCATGACAATGAGCAACAGAGATCTCTACTTCTATTAAACAATTTATAGATAGGAACATTATCAGCAGCTTTGTTATTAGATTATTATCGGATCATTATTGTTTATTTAATTTAATATAATGTATTGTCTTGTGTTCCTGCTTATCTCTGTTGATTATGTTTGCATTGCTGTTTGACATCCTATTTAAACACATGTTGCACTAATGTATTTATCTTATTTAAACTAGTAAAAATTCATTTTGACAGATTCTTATCATACCTTTTTCTTTTGAGTGCTGGGAATATCCCCTGTTTGCCTTTGATCAAAGTTTGTTAGATTGCCTATTAAATCCAGTACTGAATGGAACATCTTTTTTTGCAGTATTTTTGGACATACTGCAAGCAGCATTCTCAAACAACATTTTGATGTGGTATCCTATTACATCTTGGTTATATTGCAAGACATGATCATTGCCTTGGTATGTTGAACTATATGGTGAAACAATTAAGCATGCTACTGTACATCTGAATCTCCAATCCACAAGTGCTTTGATTTTTTTTTCGAGAGGACAATCTGTTCTTTAAAGATTTTAGTTTATGAATTGTATTATGGCATGTTCTGATCTGTGTGACTGAACTACTGTTTGATTTCAAGTGCTGTTTGTTTTATGTGTGGAATTAGAACCATAAGGAAAGGGAAGGGCTGTGCTGTTTATACTAGTAGGTGTGGCTGAACTTGGGGAGTGTACAGTTGGTTCATTTATTTTTTAAATTGTTTGGTAATTCAAAGTCTGTAACTAACTTTTTTTCTCTCCTGCCTGATTGAGCCTACAGTGGGTGTGGTTAGTTGATACAAACCTAACACAACTTATGTCAGGGAGAGCTCTATGGCAGGAGTGGATCCCAGTAACAGGAACAGCAGGGAGCAGGCAGAGGCCGGAGGCAGGCGTTAGATAGCGAGGTCGGGGTCACAAGCAGAGGTCAGAGGCAGGTGGCAAATAACGTGCTCGGGGTCACAAGCAAAGTTCGGCAACGAGGAGACAGGAACAGGACAGGGACTAGGGAACAGGACTGGGAATCGGGAACAGGGCAACAGAAAGCAGTGACAGCAGCAGCAGAAACAACAACAGCAGAGAATACAGGAACCTAGCAGGTGGTGAAGGCACCAGTATAAACAGGCAAGGAGGAACAGGAGAGGGAGGTTTATATAGGTCTGGCTGGAGGCATGGGGCAGGTGCAGAGGTGTCAGGTTTCAGAGTCTGGAAAATTCTTTGAGAGAGCTAGCAAGAGCAGCAGCACTCCCAGTGGATGTACATGGGTACTGCAGGCTAGAATCTTAAATTACTCCCCCCACTCACGAGCATTCTCTGAATGATTTTTCTAAGGCTTGTCTAGATATCTCTGGTGGAAAGCCCTGACAAGTCGTGGAGCATGTACGAAATCTTTTGGTTCCCAGGATCTCTCCTCTGGGTTATGGCCCCCCCAGTAGATCAGGTATTGGAGTCTCCCTTGATGTAACCTAGAGTCCAACATTAATTCCTCTTCATTATTCACCATAACAGGGTCAGGAGGAGGAAGGCTCTGTCCAGGAAACAGATTCTCTCGGAATGGCTTCAACAGGGAAATGTGAAAAACAGGGTGTATTTTAATGGTCTCTGGAAGTTCTAATCTAAAGGACACTGGATTTATCAGTGCTGAAATGCAGAATGGCCCAATGTATTTTTGTCCGAATTTAATGGTTCGAACCTTTAATAGTAGATTTCTGGTTGAAAAACAGACTTTATCCCCAACGTGAACATTTGGGGAGGGTTTGCGGTGTTGATCTGCTGCTTTTTTGTACCGTACTTGAGCCACACGAAGTGTGTCTTTGAGGGTCTCCTGGACGTCTCGCAGCATCTCAAGTTTTCTGACACTGCCGGAATGGGACCCAAAGATGGAAAATGAGGAGAAAAGGATGGATGAAATCCAAAATTTAAGAATAAAGGACTTTTCTGTGTCGATGAATGATGTGAGTTATTGTACGAAAATTCAGCTAGAGGTAGAAAGTCCATCCAGTCATCCTGGAGATGGCAAATAAAACAGCGTAAGTATTGTTCCAATGTCTGATTGGTCTTTTCGGTCTGGCTATTGGATTGTGGATAGTAAGCAGATAATAAATTTAAACTAATTCCTAGAGAAAAACAGAAGGTCCTCCAAAATCTTGAAGTGAATTGCACACCTCTATCAGATATGATTTCAGCTGGAGTCCCATGAAGATGGAATACCTCTTTAAAGATCTTGTCGGCTAAAGGGAGATTCTGTGCAGCAATGAAGTGCGCCATTTTTATAAGTCGATCCACTACTACAAAAATGGTATAATGTCCACTTGATCTGGGTAGGTCAACAATAAATAAAACCCAAGGATGAGTAGGAATCGGAAGGGGCTGCAGCAAACCCACAGGGGATGCTCGAGGGGTCTTGGTCCTAGTACAGTTCTCACAGGAGAGGACATAGTCTTTAACATCTTGGGATAATTTGGGCCACCAGAAAGAGCAGGACAACAGTTCCTGTGTCTTGAGGACACATGGGTGACCAGCAGGTCGGAAGTCATGCATTATTTGAAGCACTGCTAATCTTACCTCCTTAGGAAGAAACAGTCGGTCCTTACAGTTCCACAGACCGTCACATAGAAATAATTCAGCCTCCGGTGGAGGTTTATTAAGAAAAGAGTAGTTTGAGTATGCACCCATAATTCGTGCAAGGAGTTCGGCTGAAAACGTAACACCCAGAAAATTAATTTTTGGTAGAATAGTTTCCTCCTGCTCTTTATCAGAACAAGGATTAGGCAATAACCGAGATGGGTATGAGAGTGGAATTAAAAACTTGTGAAGAATAGAGCCCACCTGGCTTGTCGGGCAGATAATTTCTTTGCCGATTGAAGGAATTCTAAATTCCTGTGATCCGTTAAGATAGTCACCGTATAATTGGCCCCCTCAAGTAAATGTCTCCACTATGAGAATGCAGATTTTATGGCCAAAAGTTCTTTGTTTCCGATGTCATCATTTCTTTCTGCTGCGGACATTTGGTACGAATAGAAAGCGCATGGATAAAGGAGCATTTTGGGTTCAATTCTTTGTGAAAGAGTAGCACCAACAGCGGACTCGGATGCGTCCACTTCCATGACAAATGGTAGATCTGGATTAGGATGCATGAGTATGGGAGCAGAGGTAAAAAGTGGCTTAAGCCATTCAAATGCTGAATCCGCTTCAGGATTTGGCCATTCCACCACGGCTTTAATCTTGCCTGGGTCCATACTCAAACCCTCAGGGGAGATGGCATAACTGAGACATTGCATGCTGGTTTTATCAAATTCACATTTTTCTACCTTGATGTATGATTTGTGATTTCAGAGATGCTCTAAGACAATCCGGACATGTTTCTGGTGATCCAAGATGTTATCTGAGAAGACTAGGATATCATCCATGTATACCACTATGAATTGGTCCAGTAACTCCCGGAGAACATTATTAATTAGATGGTGCAAGGTAGCAGGGGCATTACAAAGTCCAAAATGCCTAACCAGGTATTCATAATGCCCATAACGGGTTCAGAAAGCTGTCTTCTACTCGTCCCCAGGTTGGATGCGGACTAAATTATATGCCCCTCAGAGATCTAATTTGGTGAAGATCTTGGCTGACCAAATACTTTGCAGTAATTCGGGAATCAGGGGTAATGGATACCTGTTTTCACTGTGATCTTATTTAGATCCCGATAATGCGGGGACGTAGAACCGTCTTTCTTTCCCACAAAGAAAGGAGCAGCATCTGCTGGGGAAGTAGAGGGTTTAATAAGCCCCTTAGACAGATTCTCCTGCAGGTAGTCATTGAGAATCTTCAATTTTGTTTCTGAGAGGGAATAAATTCTCTCGAAGGGAATGGCAGCACCTGGTAATAGTACCGTGGTGTCATCGTAGGACTGATGTGGGGGAAGCATATCTGCGTTCTTCTTGTTACATCCCAAAACTCGGATTATGGAGTTGGCAGCAGACTTTCTTGAGCAGAAGAAATGTTGTGTATTCCCACACATTCTGGTGCAGGAACTTTAGGCAGGCTAGTTAGCTGTGCGCCGATGGAAAGGTGAGTAATCTTTGTCGTCCAGTCAATTAGTGGGTTGTGGTCATGAGCCATAGAATTCCCAAAATCACCGAAAACAAGGGTGAAGGCATAAGACTAAATTAAATCTACTCCTGGTGATTGGAATCTATGATTACTGTTAGATGCTTCTTTCATGGGTGACAGGTTCAGAGCTCAAGGGAGAACCGTCAACGACTTCCATCCTTCCTGGTGATTCCTTGAGTATGAAAGGTAATGAATGTCTCTTGGCGAATTCAATGTCCATAAAATTCCCTGTCACCCCAGAGTCGACCATTACTGTGGTTGAAAAACATTGTGTTCCCTCTTCGATTTATAATGGGAGCCAGGAGGTGTGGATGTAGAGAAGGAGGATGATCTTTACCTTGAGAGGCAGAGAATACAGTCTTGTGGCCTACTGTAGATCCCTGAAATCATTTTTAGTATCCGAGGTACAAAGGTCGCATAGGTCAATCTGAGCCCCTCCCAACAATCTGTCTACTCAATCAGCAATCTGCCAAAATCAAGCCCCCGGGAGACAACAAACTGTTTGGTTCATGCGATCATGGTGTAACGCCTGTATGCTCGCAGACCTGGCCAGTCGCCAGTACTGAGGTGGGTAAGGTTATAACATGCACCCACAGCAGTGAGGGCATGCCCGGAGTGTGGTAATACGTTGCCGGGCCTGTTGAGAAAGGGTTAACGTATACTTGCAACGTCCAGGATGCCAGAGTTTGGATAGTAATGTCCGTGTGCCAGAGTTCAGGGATAATAGAGAGCAGCGTGGTGATGTCCGTAAGCCAGTGTTCAAGGATTGGAGAAGGCTGCGTAGTCGTATCCGAATGCAGGGTTCAAGGGCAGGAGAAAGCAGAGTAGTCCAATTCAAAGCAGAGTTCAAGCCAGGGAGATCCAAAGGTAAACAGGGACAGGAACCAGCGCTGAAAGAGACAGGAGAGCCAAGCATAGAGACTGCACACACAGGGGTCACAAGAAGCTATGCAGAGCAATGAGCTAGAGGACAGACAGGGATTATAAAGGAGGGAGCACCAATGGGAGAGGAAGGAGGAGCAGAGGGTTGAGTGAGAGGTTGCATGGATAGGTCAGAAAGAGCAAGGGAGAAGACAGGTGGATCACACAGGGATATGGCTTGTACGCTATGGGGGCAGAGCCAGAGCTCTGGGAAGGCCTATATCCGGAGCGTGTGCGCGCGCCCTCTGTAAGGGTTGAATGCGCGTGCGCAGTGTGTGCCAGGGAGCGTGAGGAGCATCACGCCGCGGGGGCGCTCGCCAAGGAAGGCGAGAGAGCAGGAGAGGCAGCAGAAGGAGGTAATGTGTCAGGTGGGGGAATAGAGAGACGCCGCGAGCTGTGAGTGCTGCGGAGGGGATCGGGTGTTTGGAGATGTGTGCGCACCTTGCGGGGAACGCACCTGACAGCTGGACGCGCATCCGGGCATGCCGCAGAGGAACGGGTGCGGGAAGAAGAAGGGATAGATGGACGAGATGGCGAGGGGGGAAGGTCAGAGGCAGAGGGAGCAGAGGTGATGGGGACATATTGGGAAGCACGAATCCCCTGAACCGTCACAGTATCCCCCCCTTGAGGATCGATCTCCGGACGATCCTGCCATGGCTTCTGGGGGAATTTCCGATGAAATTGCCTGAGGAGTGTGGGAGCGTGAATATGGCAAGAAGGAATCCAGGAATGTTCCTCTGGTCCATAACCCTTCCAGTGAACAAGGAACTGTAACTTGTTTCTGGACCAACGGGAATTGATTATGGAGTGAACCTCATATTCCTGCTGTCCATGAATGGTCACAGGGTTGGGTTTTTGGGAACGATCCGGGAAGTGAGCACTTTGGATAACCGGTTTGAGTAATGACACATGGAACACTGAAGGAATCCTCATGGTGGGAGGAAGTGCAAAACGGTATGCGACTGGATTGATCCTCTCAAGGATCTTAAAGGGACCCAAGAATCTCTGGGCCAATTTCAGAGACGGAGTCTTGAGCCTTATATTTTTTGAAGACAACCACACTCTGTCTCCGGGTTTAAACAAAGGACCCAGTTGACGTCGTCGATCTGCCTTTGTTTTTTGTCTTTGAACCGCAGTTTGTAGAGTCTTCAGAATCTTCCTCCAAGAGTTTTGAAGAGTAGAGACATACTGTAAGAATCCACTGCGGGAACACCAGAAGGGAGGGAGGAGAGGGGAAGACTGCTAGGGTGGAATCCAAAATTAATGAAGAAAGGGGACTCTTGCGTAGATTCATTTTTAAGAGAGTTAATTGCAAACTCGGCCCAAGGTAAAAGATCCACCCAGTTGTCTTGAGATTCGGAGACAAAACATCTGAGATACTGCTCTAAGGTCTGATTCATTCTTTCGGTTTGACCGTTGGTCTGAGGGTGGTATCCAGAAGAAAATAGAAGAGAAATCCCAAGTCTTTGGGAAAACGCACGCCAAAATTTAGAGATGAATTGAGAACCTCTGTCAGAAACAATTGAAATAGGAACACCGTGTAATCTGAAAATTTCCTTAGAAAAAATATCGGCCAAAGTAGCAGAATTAGGAAGGCCCTGAGGGGTATAAAGTGTGAATGCTTGGAAAACCTATCTACTACAACAAGAATGGTATTCATTCCTTTAGAATTGGGAAGCTCGACAATAAAGTCCATAGAGATGTGTTTCCAAGGTTGCTCCGGAATGGGAAGAGGCATGAGGAGACCAGAAGGTTTGTGATGGGCGGATTTACTCTGGGTACAGACTTGGCAAGCTCTGGTGAAATCGAAATTGTCCTTGTTAATCTTAGGCCACCAAAAGTCAGTTTAATAAGATCTGCTGTCCTCTTGAAGCCTGGGTAACCGGCCGATTTTGAAGAATGTCCTCAAAGTAGAATCTTGTGGCGAAAACGTGGAGCTGCGTATAAGCGTCCCTCTGGTACCCTAGATCTCCTGGGAATGTGAAACTGGGCTTTGTTGATTTCATCCAAAACATCAAAATTATTGGCAGAAATTATGCACTTGGCGGGGAGAATACTGCACCGACACACTTTATTCGAGCAAATACCCAGTATGTACCTGGCAGATACCTGGAATGCGCCGCTCCTCACCTCTGACAAGCCCTGTTGCGTTTGCCTTCCCAGCCTGGGTTCATGCCTGGCTGACGGGCGGCTGATCTGTTAAATGATAATGATTAGGATTTATTAGGCTGCAATGCTTCGCGTGTCTACCAGATGGCATAAATTCATGAATTGTAATGCAGTATATATATATATATATATACTGTGCAGTATTGCAGCCAGCGGGAATAAAATGCTTCAATCCCTGCCTGGAAAATACCTCAATGCACTCGGGCAGAAAACAGTCACAAACCTCAATACACACGGGTATACCCGAATTCGTGGGACTAGCCGAGCTCGAATAAAGTGTGTCGCCAGTGTAGATTCAGAGGATTCGTTAGAGTCGTTCTCCATAGCGAACTGGCGAGAGAGAGCATCTGCTTTGATATTTTTGGTACTGGGAATATAAAAAATGGTATGTTGAAACAAGAGAAGAATAGTGACCAACAAGCCTGACGAGATCCTAATCGTCGAGCCCCCTCAATATACAGTACATATTTGTGATCGGTGAGGATGTCAATAGGCTCCTCGGTGCCTTCGAGAAGATGCCTCCATTCCTGAAGAGCCAATTTAATGGCCAATAGCTCACGATTCCCAACATCTTAATTTCTCTCGGCTGACGAGAACTTTCGAGAAAAAAAACCACAAGGATGGAGCTTCTCCTGGGGAGAGGATCTCTGAGAGTGTACTGCACCGGCTCCCACATCAGAGGCGTCAACTTCTAACGTGAAGGGAAGCGAAGTATCTGGATGTCGTCGGATGGGTGCAGAGACGAAGGCTTTCTTGAGAAATTCGAAAGCGTCAATGGCTTCGGGAGACCAAGTCATAGGATCAGCACCCTTCTTAGTCAAGGCGGTGATGGGTAAAGCAATGTTAGAGAAATTACGGATGAACTTCCGGTAATAATTGGCAAAGCCAAGGAAGCGCTGCACGGCCTTGAGAGAATTCGGCAGCGGCCAGTCGAGAACAGACTTCAATTTCTCAGGATCCATAGAAAAACCTTGGTTAGAGATAATATAACCTAGGAAGGCTGTGGACGTCTGGTGGAACAAACATTTCTCCATTTCAGCGTAGAGGCGATTAGCAAGAAGCCTAGAGAGTACCAGTTTGGTATGGCGAATATGTTCCTCTAAATCCTTAGAGAAAATGAGGATGTCATCCAAATATACGATAACAAATTTTCCCAACACGTCCCGGAAGATATCGTTCATGAACTCTTGGAAAACGGCAGGAGCATTGAATTTGATTCTAAGAGGCGAAGGTGTGATCCAGAAAGTTACCGCCAGACCCGGAGTCAATGAAAGCTTTTGCTTCTAATAGAAGGTCAGGGCCCGCCAGCGTTACAGGAAGCATGAGTTTCTTTGGGAGACTCTTAGGGAGAGAGGGGCAAGAAGAGATTGTACCCAGTAAAAGCCCCTCTACCTTTACTTGGTGTTTCCGTTCCCCGGCTTCAGGGGACAGTTCTGGAGCCGATGTTCTGGGGAACCACAATAGTAACAGAGTCCCTTCTCACGACGTCGCATTGTCTCTGCAGTCCGTGGTTGTTGGCTACCGATTTGCATCGGCTCAGGAGCATGTAATGCCCGGAAGGGCGAAGAAGAAGACCTATGAGCGACAGACGGGAGGGGAAGAGAACGGGAACAGTGTCGCTCGTGATGTCGTTCTTGGGTACGTTGATCCATATGTATGCTGAGTGTAATTAGTTGTTCCAGAGAGGACGGCCGGGCGTGAGCTGCGAGATCATCCTTTAAAGTATCAGACAGACCATGCCAGTATGCTGCGGCAAGTACCTCGTCGTTCCATTGAGTTTCTGCAGCGAGGGTGCGTATTTAGCAGCAGATCTTCGAGCTTGTGTGATATGGAACAAAGAAAAAGCAGCCGTCTCCCTACGTGCAGGAGTATCAAACAACGGTTGAAACTCATGCCTAAATTTAGGATAGTCTTGGGTCAACTCAGGTTTGCGCTCCCAGAGGGGAGAATCCCAAGCGAGGCCGTCGCCAGTGAGTAAGGCGTAAATGTAGGCCACCTTGGTACGGCCGGTAGGAAACAGAGAGGGAGACATTTCAAATTGAACCTCGCATTGGTTTAGGAATCCACGGCAAGCGAGAGGGTCCCCATCATACCGGTTGGGAGGTGGTATACGTGGTCCTGAGTTACCGTAGGTCACTGAGACAGGAGATGACAGGGCAGCTGGGGTTTCCTGGAGAGACAGATTAGCAAGTTGTTGCGAGACAGTAGTCAGTTGGTTACTGACAAATTGTAAATGTACTAAGGAAACACCTTGGCCCACCTCAGGGGGTCTGCATTTTTTGGGCTCTGCATAATGTAACGCCTTTATGCCCGCAGACCTGGCCAGTCCCCAGTACTGAGGTGGGTAAGGTTATAACACGCACCCACAGCAGTGAGGGCGTGCCCGGAGTGTGGTAATGCGTTGCCGGGCCTGTTGAGAAAGGGTTAACGTATACTTGCAACGTCCAGGATGCCAAAGTTTGGATAGTAATGTCCGTGTGCCAGAGTTCAGGGATAATAGAGAGCAGCATGGTGATGTCCGTAAGCCAGTGTTCAAGGATTGGAGAAGGCTGCGTAGTCGTATCCGAATGCAGGGTTCAAGGGCAGGAGAAAGCAGAGTAGCCCAATTCAAAGCAGAGTTCAAGCCACGGAGATCCAAAGGTAAACAGGGACAGGAACCAGCGCTGAAAGAGACAGGAGAGCCAAGCATAGAGACTGCACACACAGGGGTCACAAGAAGCTATGCAGAGCAATGAGCTAGAGGACAGACAGGGATTATAAAGGAGGGAGCACCAATGGGAGAGGAAGGAGGAGCAGAGGGTTGAGTGAGAGGTTGCAGGGATAGGTCAGAAAGAGCAAGGGAGGAGACAGGTGAATCACACAGGGATATGGCTTGTACGCTATGGGGGGCGGAGCCAGAGCTCTGGGAAGGCCTATATCCGGAGCGTGTGCGCGCGCCCTCTGTAAGGGTTGGATGCGCACACGGTGTGTGCCAGGGAGCGCGAGGAGCGTCACACCGCGGGGGCGCTCGCCAAGGAAGGCGAGAGATCAGGAGAGGCGGCAGAAGGAGGTAATGTGGCAGGTGGGGGAATAGAGAGACACCGCGAGCTGTGAGTGCCGTGGAGGGGATCGGGTGTTTGGAGATGTGTGCACACTTTGCGGGGAACGCGCGTGACAGCTGGACGCGCGTACAGGCACGCCGCAGAGGAACGAGTGCGGGAAGAAGAAGGGACAGATGGACGAGGAGGCGAGGGTGGAAGGTCAGAGGCAGAGGGAGCAGAGGTGACACATTGGGAAGCACGAATCCCCTGAACCGTCACACATGGCAACAGACTGCCCTATCTATCTTCCTAATAATGGAGTCCCCCTACCACTACAATCTTTGGTCTCTTAGTATCCCAAGTCCCCTCTGTGCTGGAGGAATTTCATCCCACCATGTTTCAGTAATGCCTATGAAGTCATACTACTCCCTTGTAGCAATTAATTCAAGCTCCCCCATTTTATCTGGCAGGCTTCTTGCATTAGCAAGCATGCATTTAAGTTTTTTTTCAGTCTGTACTATCATCTTATCTGCTCCAATTGGATTTAGTATTTAGATGTTTTCTAGCATTATCTGTTTTTTAAGCAGCAGTTCAATCAATATCCTATGTTTTTGTTTTTTTAAGAAATCAGTTTTGTACTATGAGAAAATACTTGTAGCATTAAAAAACAGTTTTAAATACATTTGTAATGTTTCTAATGTAAGAAGCATTTCCAAAGTGACAGCCCCTTCCCCTTCTGATAGGTTCTGGCTCTTGAGCCCCGCCCTCTCTCTAGCAGTGCACCAATTGTATCTAGTAACTGCCCAGTGACATAATATTGCTGGACTATATTGCCCATAATGCTGTGCAAGAATTGAATTAAATAACCTGAGCAAGCGATTGATTACAGGAGAACGGATCGATCTGCAACCTAGCTAATCACTTGTCAGTGTGCAGATTGTATTGTGCGCACCTTCACAGGCTGACTGTTAGGATCGTGTACCCAGGGCCAGCACAGATAAGTTTACAGGGCCATCTTTCCCTCTTTTCTGTCCTCAAACCCCCCCCCCTCTCCCCACGGTGTGCTGTAGGGATATGTTATTGAGGGTCAGAGCTAGTGGGTTACACAATCCTGCAGTATTGTTCTCTCCTCACAGGGTCAACATATATTGGTGTGTAGGGTACCCCTTTCCCGCATTTCTATCCCTATGTGTAGTTACTAACTAGCAGGGACAGGTTTTGTGGGGCTCACACCACCATTGTTCTAACGATCTATGCATGTCAGCTGTACTAATATCTATGTGTGTTACTAATGATCACCATTGCCACTGATTCACCTTCTACCCCATCATTGATGTATGGTATACAGTGAGCTAGAAATTACACACATTGAACTGCCTCTAGTGGATGTATATATTTTATATAGTGCTCCAGTGACGTCATCCATTTCAGTTAGCCTTCACTGCCTTACACCATAGGCATTGATTGTGTGCTATCTGTAATTTATAGTGCTTATGTTTAGTTTTCCAACTATTTTGGATCAACTATTTGGCAATTTGCCCTAATAGCACCATTTGTATTCGGTTCATTCTATTCCTCATTTAATCTGGTACCATTTTTAACCAACATTAATAAAGCATACTCAAACACTATTTACAGGTTTGGTTCAGATTATTCCTGTGTTGTTGCTTTTTTACTAGGGTGACTTACCCCTCAGATTTTGAGTGCATTAATAGGGCCTTATCTGTATGCTCTGTGTCTCTACATCATACAGTGTTCTCTGTGTTCAGATTATATTGATGCACATATTGAATGAGGAATATATATATATATATTTTAAAAATGGCAACATTTGGGTTACAGTGAACATAACGTTTTCATTTGATATAAATTATCAAAAACTATATTACTTGAGTTCAACACAGACTTTAAACTTTAGAAAGGCAGAGTTTAATAAACCGAGGATGTATCTACAAGAATAAATTGGAATGCTGTTTTTTGCAGGGAAAAATGTGGAAGATAAATGGGCAGTCTTTAAAACATTGTTAGAAAAGCACACTCATCAGTGTATACCCTTGGGTAATAAATACTGTATAAAAGAAACCATTTTAAATCAATGTGCTAAATAAACAGGTAGGGGATGCAATGGAAAAGAAGAGGTAGGCATTTAGATTCTTAAAGTCAGAGGGTCAGAGACATATCAGAATTAGAAGGAATATGACAAAAGTTGCAAAAGGGCAATCAAATGAGCAAAAATGGATAATGAAAAAGGATTGCAATAGAAAGTAGTATCAACCCTAAAATGTTATTGAAGTACCTTAATAATAAAAAAATAAGATAAGAAAATACAGGATCCTTTCAGTGTTAGATGGGCAGGCAAATTCTGCATTTACCAGGGGTGAATCAATTGCAATAGTAGTGCCGCAGGAGGAAGCCACAACCTCTATATTAACAAACAATTGATTAACTGGGGAAGATGTTCATAGGAGGCTTGATTTAAATTAAAGTAAAAAAGGTACCTGGCCCTGATGGCATACATCCAAGAATTCTTAAGTAGTTAAGTTCAGTAATAGTAAACCATTACATTTAATATTCAAGGACTCAATTTCATAGGCTCAGAAACACAAGACTGGCGTAAAGCAGACGTGGTGCTGTATTAAAAATTGAGCTAGATCAAAACCAGGGAATTACAGACCTGTAAGCCTAACATCAATAGAGGGGAAGCTACTTGAAGGTTTAATACGGGATACTATTCAGGAATACCTAATGGGAAACAAAATTATTAGTAATAGTCGGCATGGATTTATGAAGGACAGATCATGCCAAACTAACCTTATTAGTTTCTTTGAGGAGGTAAGTAGGAATTTAGACCAGGGTAATGCAGTTGATGTGGTCTACTTAGATTTTGCAAAGGCTTTTGATACGGTTTCACACAAGGTTTGTGTACAAAATAAAGCAAATTGGGCTCGGTAAAAATTATTTGTATCTGGATTGAAAACTGGTTGAAGGATAGACAACAGAGTTGTAATAAATGGAACTTTTTCAAGTTGGGCTCAAGTTGTGAGTGTAGTACCTCAAGGATCGGTATTGGGACTCCTGCTTTTAACTTATTTATTAATGACTTTGAGGTTGGCATAGAGAGCAGCGTCTCCATCATTTGTTGATGACACTAAATTGTGTAAGGTAGTAGAATTAGAGCAGAATGTCATTTCTCTCCAGAAGGACTTGGATAGACTGGAGACTTGGGAAGGTAAATGACAGATGAGGTTTAATACAGATAAATGTAAGGTTATGCTTTTGAGAAACAAGAATAAACAAGCAACTTACAAATGGGGATACATTAGGAGAATCCTTGTTGGAGAAGGATTTAGGAGTGCCTGTAGCAGGCTTAGCAATAGTTCCCAAAGTCATGCAGTAGCTTCAAATACAAACAAGATCTTATCTTGCATTATACGGGCAATGGATGGAAGGAAGTAAACATAATTATGTATGTATGTATGTATGTCTTTATTTGTATAGCGCCATAAAATGTACATAGCGCTTCACAGTAGTAATACATGTCATATAAATAGCAAATATAAATAACACATCATGGGAATAAGTGCTTCAGACATACTGTAAAAGTAACATTAAGGAAGGAGTCCCTGCTCCGAGGAGCTTACAATCTAATTGGTAGGTAGGGAGAACGTACAGAGACAGTAGGAGGGAATACTAGTAAGTGCGTCTGCAGGAGGCCAAGCTTTGTGTCATGTGTCCATGATTATCCAGTGCTACTCATATGCTTCTTTAAGCAGATGTGTCTTAAGGTGGGTCTTAAAGGTGGATAGCGAGGGGGCTAGTCGGGTATTGAGGGGAAGAGCATTCCAGAGGTGTGGGGCAGAAAGTGAGAAAGGTTTAAGGCGGGAGAGAGCTTTAGATACAAAGGGGGTAGAAAGAAGACATCCTTGAGAAGAACGCAAGAGTCGTGATGGTGCATAGCGAGAAATTAGGGCTGAGATGTAATGAGGGGCAGAAGAATGTAAAGCTTTAAAAGTGAGCAGTAGAATTGAGTGTGAGATTATGCCCCTTTATAAATCATTACTAAGACCGCACCTTGAGAATGGAGTATAATTTTGTGCACCACTCCCTTGAAAAGACATTATGGAACTATAGAGAGTGCAGAAAGAGCCACCAAATTAATAAAGGGGGTGGATAATCTGATTTATGAGGCGAGGCTAGCTAAATTACATTTGTTTACATTAGAAAAGCATCGTAGAGGGCATATGATAACTATATACAAATACAGTTAGGTCCGGAAATAATTGGACACTGACACAATTTTGATAATTTTGGCTCTGTACGCCACCACAATGGATTTGAAATGAAACAACTGAGATGCAATAGAAGTGCAGACTTTCAGCTTTAATTCAAGGGGTTGAACAAAAATATCGTATGAAACGTTTAGGAATTGCAACCATTTTCATTCACAGTCCCCTTATTTCAGGGGCTCAAATGTAATTGGACAAATTAACACAATCATAAATAAATTTTTCATTTTTAATACTTTGTCGAGAATTCTTTGCAGCCATTGACTGCTTGAAGTCTGGAACGCATGGACATGACCAAACGTTGAGTTTCCTCCTTTGTGATGCTTTGCCAGACCTTTACTGCAGCTGTAGCTGTTCTTCATCGCCTGAAGAAGTTTACTTTGTTAAACGAAACGCGTCGCGACTGTTGTGGCTGGCGGTTTTACTACCCACCACCAGTACACACTCAAGTGTACCGTTCCTGCTTATTTCCGATCGTTTCTATGCTATCAAAAACGGACAGGCATCCTAAGGACACCTATTGAAGGCCCCGGTTCCTGCACATGCGCGCTACACTCCGCACCACGCTACCACACGTGGAGGACAGGAGAGTGAACAGAGACAGCCCCAGCGCGCGGGTCTGATCTCTCAGAACTGAGATTACCCTTCATACTTCCTATGTGATGCCCTACTCCTGTGATAGACACCAGAATCGGGGATTATTAAAGAAATTTTATATGTAAGTTACTAATTTTATTATTTGTTGCTAATACAATATCTATCTCTCATCTTGGTGCGCTTTTGTGTTTTTTCTTGTCTAGAGTTGTTGTTTGTTCGTGGGTCTTTCTGCCTTAAGTTTTGTCTTCAGCAAGTGAAATGCATGCTCAATCGGGTTGAGATCAGGTGATTGACTCGGCCATTGCAGAATATTCCACTTCTTTGCCTTAAAAAACTCCTGGGTTGCTTTCGCAGTATGTTTTGGGCCATTGTCCATCTGTAAAGTGAAGCGCCGTCCAATCAACTTCGCTGAATTTGGCTGAATCTGAGCAGACAATATATCCCTATACACTTCAGAATTCATCCGGCTGCTTCTGTCTTCTGTCACATCATCAATAAACACTAGTGACCCGGTGCCATTGGAAGCCATGCATGCCCATGCCATCACACTGCCTCCACTGTGTTTTACAGATGATGTGGTAAGCTTCGGATCATGAGCCGTTCCAAGCCTCTCCATACCTTTTTCTTCCCATCATTCTGGTACAGGTTGATCTTAGTTTCATCTGTCCAAAAAATGCTGTTCCAAAACTGGGCTGGCTTTTCTAGATATTGTTTGGCAAAGTCTAATCTGGCCTTTCTATTCTTGAGGTTTATGAATGGTTTGCACCTTGTGGTGAACCCTCTGTATTTGCTCTCGTGAAGTCTTCTCTTTATGGTAAACTTGGATAATGATATGCCTACCTCCTGGAGAGTGTTCTTCACTTGGCTGGATGTTGTAAAAGGGTTTTTCTTTAAAATGGAAAGGATCCTACAATCATCCACCACTGTTGTCTTCTGTGGACGTCCAGGCCTTTTTGTGTTGCAGAGCCCACTGTGCGTTCATTTTTTCTCAGAATGTATCAAACTGTTGATTTGGCCACTCCTAATGTTCCTGCTACTGCACCGACACACTTTATTCGAGCAAATACCCAGTATGTACCTGGCAGATACCTGGAATGCGCCACTCCTCACCTCTGACAAGCCCCGTTGCATTTGCCTTCCCAGCCTGGGTTCATGCCTGGCTGACGGGCGGCTGATCTGTTAAATGATAATGATTAGGATTTAATAGGCTGCAATGCTTCGCGTGTCTACCAGATGGCATAAATTCATGAATTGTAATGCAATATATATATATATACTGTGCAGTATTGCAGCCAGCGGGAATAAAATGCTTCAATCCCTGCTTGGAAAATAACCCAATGCACTCGGGCAGAAAACAGTCACAAACCTCAATACACCCGGGTATACCCGAATTCGTGGGACTAGCCGAGCTCGAATAAAGTGTGTCGCCAGTGTATCTCTCTGATGGATTTTCTTTTTTTTGCAGCCTAAGGATGCCCTGTTTCACTTGCATTAAGAGCTCCTTTGACCGCAAGTTGTGGGTTCACAGCAACAGCTTCCAAATGCGAATGCCACACCTGGAATCAACTCCAGACCTTTTACCTGCTTAATTGATGATGAAATAACGAAGGAATAGCCCACACCTGTCCATGAAACAACTTTTGAGTCAATTGTCCAATTACTTTTGATCCCTTGAAAAAGAGGGGGCTACATATTAAAGAGATGTAATTCCTAAACCCGTCCTCCAATTTGGATGTGAATACCCTCAAATTAAAGCTGATAGACTGCATTTTAAGCCCATATTCATTATTTAACTGTAACTTGAATTTATTTTTGTACACAGCCGAAATATCAAAACTTATATAAGTGTCCAATTATTTCCAGACCTAACTGTATATTTGGGGACAATACAAAAAGCTTTCTAAAGAACTATTCCTCCCAAGGGCAGTACAGACAACATGGGGTCATCACTTTAGTTTGGAGGGAAGGAGATTTCACCAGCCACAAAGGAAAGGGTTCTTTACAGGATGGGCAGTTAAAATGTAGAATTCATTACCCATGGAAACTGTGATGGCAGATACAATAGATATCTTCATAAAACAAGAGAAGGGTGTTGTTCCAGGGAGTAATCTGATTGCCAATATTTGGCGGCAGGAAGGAATCTATGAGATATCATTAGACAATATTTCCTCTGGATCAATGTACTGTAAGTACAAATATAGGATAAAGTATCTGTCGTCTAAATTTAGAATAGGTTGAACTTGATGAACGAATGTCTTTTTTTCAACCTTATCTACTATGTTACTATGTAGTATTGTGTTGCAGAATTAAATATGTACAGTATATAAAATGAACAAAGGTTTTGGTTATCTCTGTAACTAATACTGCAACTACAGCTCTGTACGCAAAGAAAATGATCAAGGAAAAAAATAATTCATGTGGATACTGTCTGAAAGTGAAGAAGATTAATTAAAATGATCAGTTTTACCTGCATAAAATCAACTTGATTCAGATGTTGATGTAAATTTTCCATGTTTATCTCTATTAAAAATTTGTCCTCTGCAGCTATTTTTCTTTTGATCTGGATACTGTTTTCTGAAATATGTTAAATCTTGAACACAAAGATCAATATTTGTGCATTTTCTCATACATTTCAATTAAAACATTTTATAAATCTTAAAATTAAATTATCGGGGCAGATAATTTACACAAAAATCTCGTTTTTAATTATGTACTGGCATACAAAACAGAAAGAGAACAAAAAGTCAGAATTAACAGATACAAATATTTTTAAGTTGTGGTAGTTTAGGATTACATTTTCTGATAATGTTAGATTTGAAGGGAATCAGGCAACCTTAAATACACTAATAGACAGCACTCTAGAATGAGAAAAAACTCATACAGTACAGGGTGCACGAAATGAAGTGGGCCCAAACAACCCCACTAAAGATCATAGAAACCCATAATAAGGTTGCCTGATTCTAGAAACCCAAAATAAGTTCCAGCACACACTGATTGATGGAGATAACGCAACGTAATCAGTGTGTGCTGGAGCTTATTTTGGGTTTCTAGAATCAGGCAACCTATTCCAGAGGTGGGGGCCCGACAAGAGAATAAAGAATCTCCGGCCTGTGATTTCTTACGTTAAGGTATAACATGAAATTCACTTAGGTTAACGTCACACTAAGGGGCCCATGTTATAAGCGTTCATAAAAAAAAATCGCCGGGCCATTTAAATCACCTGTTTTTTGAGCGTTTCTATCACGGTATTCAGAAAGCCTCGATTACCTGTGTTAGCAAAATTACCAAAATGGGCAAGTAGCCAGCGACATGAAGATCGCCTCTGAAAAGGGCTTACCCGGCAATTTATTTCAGCTCCAGATAGAGCTGCTCAGTGAGCCGCCTCTCCTTGCGCAAATCTCGCCCGAAATGAATGTTTTTTAAATATAAATTTTATTACTAGTGTAGATGAGAGAGAGGGTTTCCGGAGCAGAAACACATTGATTTCAGGGGACCCCTTGCTTCCCGAGATATAAGCCCCATTATGGGCTTTCGGTATCTCCTATGAATTTTATTCCCACGGTCACATGATGCGGGACATTTAAATGCATAGGAGATACAGGCACCCCATAATGGGGGCTGTACCTTGGGAAGCAGAGGGTCCCCGAACCTAAAATCAATGCGGTTCTGCTCCGGAGACACCCTGCTCATATACTAGTATTAAAATGTATATTAAACCAGCTGCTACCCACAATAAACATTAAAGCTGCAGTTCAGTCAATATCCTGCATGTGTGTTTTTTTTTAATAAATCAGTTCTGTAGTAAGAAAAAATACTTTTAGCATTTTCTGTTTTAAAAAAAACAACTTTGAAAGACCAATTTTCTTGTATTCTATTTTAACAAGCATTTGCTAAGGCACTGCCCCTTCATGTCCTGTCACAAGCCCTGGCACACCCCTTTGTCAGCCCTGCCCTCCCTCTTGCACATGTCAGTGCAGGAGTGCTCAGGAATATTCATGAGCTTCCACTGATTGACAGAAGCAGATGAAAAACATATGCCATATCTAAAGATGTCGCCAAATTTCACCGATCAATACATGGCGAGCGAATTGACTGGCAGCTATACAGTTCTTTAGGTAATTAGAGATTGCCCACATGAAACAATTAAATTAAAAAAAAAAAAAAAAAAAAAAAAGACTGAACTGCAGCTTTAAAAACAAAACAACACTAATACCCACCACCTCTACCACCACATAATTGGCACCAGAGGCCGCGGATGCCAGGGGGTCCTCAGGTGGTCCCCGTGGGTGTCTGTGGGCCCTCGGGTGGTCCTTTCGGGTGACCGGGGTTCATCAGGCGTCTCCGTGGGTGTCTGGGAGCCCTCAGGTGGTTCCCATGGGTGAATTGGGGCCTTCGGGCAGTCCCCACGGGTGTCTGGGGGCCCTCGGGTGGTGCCCGTGGTTCCCTGCTGGCCTTCAGTACTAATCCTGTGGCCAAAGTTTTTTTGCAATACATTGAAATAAGTATACCACCCCCCACAAACAGTACTGTAAGGGCAAAATAACTATTATCTAGATATGGATAATAGCTCTTTTGCCCATTATAAAATAAAACATTAGCCAGCGAGCATAAAGTAAATACAAGTTTCTACTTACTCCTGCTATCTTGAAGGGCGTTCTCATCAGCATACTCCAGGTCCATGTTCACCGATGCCAGAAAGAATACATGAAAAAATACAATCTAATGGCCCCTAAACCCTTAATCACCTTAGCGGTTAATAACCGGTATAGTAATTAAGGAGTTAACCCACCCTCCCCCATTACCCACCAGGAAGGCCTAACCACCCACCCCGGGCCCACTATACCCACGCTCTACCCATTGATTGGCATAGTGGTACATCATATCCTTATAATATGGGCATGATAAGCTACTATAGCAGTCAATGGTCACCCTTAAAAAAAGCATAAAGGCCAAAATTACACAATAATTAAAGATATACACAAGTACCTAAACACCCCAATTCAAGAAATAAAGGCACTAGCAAACCAATTAAATAAATAAAAGCACAAGCCAACCAATTTAATAAATAAAAGCACTAACCAACAAAATAATTAATTAATTTTAAACACTAGCCAACAAAACAATTAATGCATTTAAACCAGTAGCAAATAATTAATTTAAAATACTAACCAATCCTAAAATATACCAAAAGTTAGCCATCCAAAATTCATAACAATTGAATCCAAACAATAATAACAAATAGAAAAAATTACAATCAATTCAAAACAATCATTTGCCAAAAAATGCATTGGCTGTCACTGTATTTATCTGTTCAGATTAATACATTATCAGTCAATGGGCAATCACAAACATAAAAAGAAAGAAATACAATAAAAACACCTGAAAAAAAAAGACATTTACATACTGTGACGGAGCGGATAGATGCACAGACAGAGGGTTCCACTTAACTAGTGTGGTTTATTTGCCACCAAACAGCAACCAAAACATTGGGGCTTCTGCCCCTTTAAGGCAAAACACAAAATAGTGAAATCAAATCCTATTCCCGTTAGGCAAACTAACTACACCAGCAGGTCCCTAGCTAATGGCGCTGGCAATCTAACCTAGTTCCCAGCCCAAAACATGCCCTGGTATATGGAACAAAGTAACACAGTCTCTGCATAGAATAATAAAGGGTTTTTGCTTATCAGTCAGTCCTTGTCTTTATCCTGGGTGTGATTCCAGCTGTATCCCGCAGGCCTGCTTCTTTCAGTCCTAGGGTCCATAACAGCCAGACTCTCCCCGGCTGGGAGAACGTTCACTTCCTCTATCTCTCTGTGGAGGAAAGCAGTCCCACTGTCTCTAACAGTTTCCTGTCTTTTATCCACCAGGAGTTGATTGCACACCTGAACAGGGAGGTGTGCACAATCCAACACCCTTGCAGTCTGGGAAGGGAGTTAGCCTCTTCACTCCCTTACACATACATGCAATATTTTACTTACAATAGGATTCGGAGGGCGAAGACTTCTAAAGGTATCTGCAATCTCTCATACCACGACGTCATCACCCGCAATTTAACACCATCCAACACCATCCACAAGCATCAGGTAAAAATAAATCTTCTTTTTTTTATCTTCTATCGCTGTCTTCTTTCTTCATCTGTCATTATTTTTTATCTTTTCTTTAATCTTCTATCTTCATCTATCAATCCAAAACCCAATGGTAAATCCAGAACAGGATTTTCTCTCGTCGGCTTCTTGAGGTAAAATGAGACGTACAGGCCTTATATAGGGCCTGTGACATCACATTTTTGTAATGCTTGCGCTACCCACAAACAAGACAAGACAACAGTACTGAGGTGGGAAGGTATGAAACCACGTACCGACAGCAGCGGAGGCGTGCCTGGAAGGCGGATTGTCAGCGTAGCCGTGTCTGAATAGGAGAGAGTGGGTTAGTCCATATACTCGCCGGAGTCTTGGGTTATAGAGATCAGCGTAGTTGAAGTTCGTTAAGCCGTAGTCTGGGATTGGAGAGTTGAGAATCGTCGAAGTCCGTGTAGCCGTGGTCTTGGGTAAGAGAGATAAACGTAGTTGAGGGTAAGCCGAGGTTGATATCCAGAGGGGTTCCACTAACAAGCCGGGTCGGTACACGAGGAGACAAAATTGTAAGACAAGACTGGACAAGAGCTAGGCACAACAGAACTGTGAGGCACACAAGGCTACAATAGATTATGCTGAGCAATGCTCCAGAGTGCGAGCAGGGTATATAAATGGTATAGCAGCCAATGGGATAGGGGGCGGAGCGGAAGCCGTGATAGGCACAGGAGACAAGTGGCAGACTTATTACTTGCTGCGCAGCTGGGGAGTGGTGCATGTCATCATGTGAATGTGCCGCTGACGCAATGCATCCGGGGGGGTGGAGATATGCGCCGAGGCAATTCTAGAAGAGATGTTTCCAACACGGAGGGCTGTGTAGCAGCAGGTATGGAGGGAACACGTCGCAAAGGACGTGTTCCCTGATTCCTTACAGTACCTCCCCCTTGAGGATAGGCTTCAGGACAATTCCCATAAGGCTTGTGCGGGAACCTGGCATGGAAGCGCCTTAACAGGCCGGGAGCATGGATCTGATGCCGAGATACCCAGGAGCAATCTTCGGGTCCAAAACCCTTCCAGTGTACTAAGAATTGGAATCTGGAATCGATTACTGACCGGATCTCAAATTCCTCCTGTCCCTGTACAATGACCGGTGAATGTCTTTGAGAGACGTCTGGAAACTGAGGACTTTGAAAGGAGGATATCATCAATACCAGACGGCATCATTACTGCTGTGATGCTGCCTTTATCATTTATATTTGCTGTGACTTCACTTCTTCTTAAATTATGCACTTCTTTTTACCAGCCTCAGTATGACTCTAACTCTATTCATATATCTCCATCTCTCCTTCCTTCACCACTTCTCTTTTCACATGAACTCCTTTGTTACCTGCGTCCTCTGACACCACACAGCAATATCCCCTGCACTAAAAAACACCCCTACAAATCCTCCTCACACATCCTTTTTCTATCCATGCTTCTCCTCCTTGCTTCTGGGGATATCTCTCCCAATCCTGGTCCCTGTCTTATTCCTACACTGGCGACACACTTTATTCGAGCTTGGCTAGTCCCACGAATTCGGGTATACCCGGGTGTATTGAGGTTTGTGACTGTTTTCTGCCCGAGTGCATTGAGTTATTTTCCAAGCAGGGATTGAAGCATTTTATTCCCGCTGGCTGCAATACTGCACAGTATATATATATATACTGCATTACAATTCATGAATTTATGCCATCTGGTAGACACGCGAAGCATTGCAGCCTATTAAATCCTAATCATTATCATTTAACAGATCAGCCGCCCATCAGCCAGGCATGAACCCAGGCTGGGAAGGCAAATGCAACGGGGCTTGTTAGAGGTGAGGAGTGGCGCATTCCAGGTATCTGCCAGGTACATACCGGGTATTTGCTCGAATAAAGTGTGTCGGTGCAGTACATGCGCTCGTCCTTGCCTGCCAACTGCAACCTCTACTCCTTCTGGTGTCAACCCCTCCAACCTCATACCCATCCCCTGCCACCCTCCCTCCTCTCTCCCTTTCTCCTGTGCGCTTTGGAATGCTCGCTCCCTTTCTAACAAGTTCCTCTCTGTGCATGACTTCTTTCTCTCTCACTCTCTGCTCCTATTTGCTATAACTGAGATCTGGCTCACTCAGTCTGACTCTGCTCTGGAAGCTGCCCTCTCCTATGGTGGCCTTTCCTTCTCCCACACTCCGCGCACTGATGGCAGGGGTGGAGGCGTGGGGCTCCTGCTCTCCTCTCTCTGTTGTTACCGAACCCTTCCTATTCCTCCCTCTCTTGCTTTTCCCTCCTTTGAGGCTTACACTGTCCAGATTTTCTCTCCTCTCCCTGTTCATGTGGCGGTCATCTATCGCCCACCTACCTCTACTCATACCCCTTCTGCCTTTCTCTCTCACTTTGAATCCTGGCTCTCTTTCTTCCTCTCCTCAGACTCCCCTGTTCTTCTCCTTGGGGACTTCAATTGCCACATTGATGACCCCTCTCTCCCTTGGGCTTCCCGCTTTCTTTCTCTAACCTCTTCTATTGGCCTTCAACAGTGGACTGCAGCCAGCACCCACAAGGATGGCCACTACTTAGACCTGGTTTTCACTAAGAACTTCTCTCTCTCCGATTTCTCCATTTCCCCTTTTCCTCTCTCTGACCATCATCTCATCTCATTCTCTCTATCTCGCTTCTCCCCTTCTCCACCTCCATCTACACCCCGTTTCTGCAGAAACCTGCGCTCTATTCACTTACCTGACTTTGAGTCCACTTTACACTCCTCCCTCTCCTCTCTCAACTCTGCTACAGCCCCCGACAACCTGGTCAGGAACTACAACTCTGTCTTGTCCTCCTCTCTTGATCTACATGCCCCACTTTCTCTCTGCCGCACTCGCCCTTCTAACCCTAGACCCTGGCTAAATTCCCACACACGCATGCTGCGTTCCTCCACTCGTTCCTCTGAACGCCTCTGGAGGAAGTCTCACACTCTCGCAGACTTCCTTCACTACAAATTTATGCTATCCTGTTTCAACTCTGCCCTCTCGCAAGCTAAACAAGCCTACTTTTCTGCACTAATCAACATGCACAAGTCTAACCCACACCGACTGTTCTCTTTCTTTGATACTCTACTCAAACCACCCTCAGCTGCCTCTCCTTCCTCCATCTCCGCTCAGGACTTTGCTGACTATTTTAAGGAAAAGGTGGAATCCATACGTCAGAACATCCCCTCTGTTTCTTCTTCCCATCCTACACCTCTTCCTAACTCTCCTCCTGCCTTCCTTGACTCTTTTTCCACTGTCTCAGAGGAGGATGTGTCGCTGTTGATCGCCTCCCTTTCTAACAAGTTCCTCTCTGTGCATGACTTCTTTCTCTCTCACTCTCTGCTCCTATTTGCTATAACTGAGACCTGGCTCACTCAGTCTGACTCTGCTCTGGAAGCTGCCCTCTCCTATGGTGGCCTTTCCTTCTCCCACACTCCGCGCACTGATGGCAGGGGTGGAGGCGTGGGGCTCCTGCTCTCCTCTCTCTGTCATTACCGAACCCTTCCTATTCCTCCCTCTCTTGCTTTTCCCTCCTTTGAGGCTCACACTGTCCAGATTTTCTCTCCTCTCCCTGTTCATGTGGCGGTCATTTGGAAATTGATGATTAAAAATAATAATGATAGCAGTAAGTAATAGTAATGTTAATAGTAATGTTAATAGTATTATTATACACATTGAAAGCATTGATTGAATATATCGTCTTGCAAATGTGTATAGTGTAACATACAATACTGGTGCTAAGTAGGGTAGTGATTCCAAAACTAAAACTAAATAACCGACAGTAAAAGGATTATGGATATGAAGCACATGCCAGATAGTATAGGATGTAGATAACATGCTGATGAAGGGATAATGCATAACTAAGAACATAGTAATGTAAATAATACCTTTGAATGGACCCAACGATATACATATATTCAGTAGATGGATAGAATACCTAACATAAAGATGTAAGGAGGGGCGTCAATGATGAGAGATATAAAGAAGGATATGTTGAGAAAAAGCATCTCACTAATGGTAAAGCTGACAAAGGATCCTTCAGTCTATAAAGGGAGAAAATTGGAACCCCTTGTGCCCAGTTGGTAGATCCACTTTGTCTCTCTTTTTAATATTTCTCTGTCCCAGTCGCCCCTTCTAATGGTCGGAATAACTCGATCTATCGCTATAAATTGCAGAACACTGTCACATGTTTCTAGAGCAGCCTGAACACTGGGCTATAAAAGTTATCAATATAAAAAAAAAATGTAAGAGACAGCACTCTCGTCTCACGGTCTGACATCTTCTTACAAAGATCAGCAAAACTTCAGTGTAAATATCAAAAAATCTCGTTGCCACACTTACCTAATGAAAGGCCTTGGAGGTCTCAAATGTTATACTGTGCTGCTGTTCTTCTCCAATAAAAATAAGATTTTTTGATAATTATACTGAAGTCTTGCTGATCCTTGTTAGGACAGGTCTGACCGCGAGTCTTATTGAGAGTGTTTTATCTTGCATTTGTTTGGATAATATACAGTAAACAATGCAGCACTACATGTCTCATTAACTTCACTTCAGGAGGATCTTTTGCTTATTATTGACAAAAACTACACCCAAATTGTCCGTATGAATAACAACCCTTTTATTTGTCTATGGCTGACCCCAAACTTTCACTGTAACTACAATATGAAAATAGAAAAAAATAGGCTAAAGCGCTCCAATGCCAGGAAATAGGAATATTGTAAGCCAAAACCACTTTATCCAAGATAATATAAATGAGTAATAGTATTAATGGTAGTACATAATAACCACTTGTATGGGTACTATCCTCCTGAAGACAGGTGGTAGAAGGTACAAGCTCACCCACAATCAGTCTCATTGGCAGGTTCCCCTGGATAATACTACAATATGAAACAATTCTAATAGCAGTAAATTCCTTGTCAGCCCTGCCTGAATTCACAGTTCTTTAAAAATTCTAACAAAGCAAAAAATTGTCCCAGATGCTTAAATCATCTTTCAACTCCTTAAATAATCTAATATGATATTGGGGGCAACTCACTTGTGTAGTAACCCCTACATGCCACATCGCAAAGATTCTCCCCTTAGGCATAGCTCTGCAAACAAAATTCAGATGGCCGATTAATGATTGTAAAGGCTTTAATTTAATCGTATTTTCTGCTAATACCAACCAGATCATATTTCTAACACATTTTCAACCAGCAATCAATATTGCAAAATCAATGCCCTAAAAAAAGCTCTTAATCACTGCCAACAGGGCCGACAAACAAAAGAAATCAAAATATCAAACAAAAATATCACCAAATAATAAAGAAAAAACATACAATGTGTGTGATATTCTATTTCCCATTCTAAAAGGTATTGTATTGTATTGTATGTCTTTATTTATATAGTGCCATTAATGTACATAGCGCTTCACAGTAGTAATACACATGGTAATCAATCAAATAAATAACAGATAATATAAATAACAGATCATGAGAATAAGTGCTTTAGACATAAAAGTAACATTAAGGAAGAGGACTCCCTGCCCAGAGGAGCTTACAGTCTAATTGGTAGGTAGGGAAAACGTACAGAGACAGTAGGAGGGAGTTCTGGTAAGTGCGTCTGCAGGGGGTCAAGCTTTATGTATCATGTGTTCAGAATATCCATAGTGCTATTCCTATGCTTCTTTAACCAAGTGTAAGAAAATAAACTAAAACTAAAAACAAGATAATGAGCAACACATGCATAAACATTTAGCAAAATAAAAACTACTGTATCCTCAAACTGAAAACACAATAAATTAAAACAACCAGGGTTGATTGGTAGTTTCTGAAAGCTGTCTCAACATCAGCCTTCTCCATTAATGCACCTCTACCACATTTTGGGACCATAAATAAGGCTTCATGAAACGTACAGTACAATAGACAGCAAAAGACACGTGACAAAGTTCTTTATCAATTCCATTACTTACTGATAATCTCATTGAATGTGATAAATGGCGAATTAACATATAAGAACCCTGTTCCTTTTTAAGCACAATACCTAACAGAGATATCCTAAAATTCTCAAATGGAGGGAACAAAAGTGGGACAACAATTGTATCTAAAGACAACTTACTAACCACTACTTCTATATATGCACCATGCCAGATTATAAATTATCAACCGATAAACCCTTCCCAAAATTATTATCTTCATCTTTCTTAGGATAAAGTTGTAGTCAATAATCCATCTCTTCTAGCATCGCCATGGTCCTCAGTTTTCACACTGACTCTTTACCTGGCGATATTGTAGACACAATTCGTACCTTCTCCGTGTTGGCTTTATTTTTGTTAAATAAATCATGACACTGTGTAATATGTCATGTGTTGTTGTTCCTCTGAGGTTGTATTTACCTAATTTTTAGACCTGCTAAGGAACAGATGATTGTTATTATGTCCTGATATGTAAAACCATAGAATTCAAAGAGGATGTACTTTATTTTTCACACAACTGTATACCGTGACAAACCCCTTAAATCCCTACAAGCCTCTAACACAATATCCATATGTTTAAATAAAACCAAACATATCTTAGGCTGCTTTTCCCCTAAAAAAATCATAAAAATACAAAAAGATTGCAGTCAATGGTTGAACGACCTTGGGGGAAATTTAATCTCATGAACCTTTGCCCTCTGACACTTTCCTTGCTGATCTTCCTTTGTTCCTGGCTAAGCCTCTGACTCTGCCTGCATTTTCCCTTGATACTGCTTGCATTCATCCAACAAGCAGCTCTACAGACACTCACCGACACCAATTTGTGCTGCCTTATCCTTAACGGACGACAAGAGCTCCTCCAGCTCCCTGCTGTTTTTAGGGGTAAGCTCATCTCTGACAATGGGGGATCTGACCTAAAATGGTACCCCCACCCTGCAGTTATATCGTTCTAACCAATCCATGGGTGGCTGTGCACCGCCCAACAGCCACCCATGTTTACCAATGATGTGATACCAACACAATTTCCCCCAAACAATTAACAACTGCCCAGAGGCACAAACAGCCAATGAGCAGATGCCATATTTTAACCAAGCCCTTGTCTAACTGCCAATTATCCCACCCAGGATCTTTCAAAGGAACTATTCATCCAAAGGACAATACAAATGTCAAATGGTCATCCCTTGAGATTGTCATAAATGAGATTTCACCAGTAGCAAAAGAAAGAGTTCTTCACAATAAAGGTAAATATGTATGTACTGCCCATTGAGACTGTGGTGGCAGATACAATAGATACCTTTAAGGAAAGGTTACACATATTTTTTTAGAAAGTAATGGCATACTGGGATGTACCAATAGGTAAACATAGAAAGTGTAAAACCAATTAATTGGCGATCAGCCAGGATATGCAGTATATAGTAATCTTGCCCTCATGGAAGTTTATTCTGGTTGCAGTGTTGTACGTGTTGAACAAGCTTGAGACACAGGAGAAAACTACAACTCACAGGCACTGTTGAGCCCTATTTAAGGTCCAGGAAGTTACTCTGTTTCTTGTGTTGCAACTCTGCTCCTCGCTATAGTGCATGTCCCTGTTCCTGTCTCCTTCCAGCTAAGGCTGCGGTCCCAGTCACTGCCACAGCGCACGGCTCGGCGTGCGCTGTGCGTGTAAGCACCGCCCCTCAATGGGGAAGGGCCCAGTACGCACCTTCACGCTGTGCTGCAAGATTTTTTAAACTCAAGAGGGCGAACCTCACGTGTGACGTGATGGCCATGCCCCTGCAAATTCCCGACCACGCCCCCTCCCATCGCAAGTTCCCTCTCTCCCTGTCAGACTGCAGATTGCGGTTAGTGCTGTGCACGCGCCGCCCCCCCCCCCCGGGCGCGCGTGTCACAGACATTACTGGGGCCGCAGCCTAAGTATAGAGCCTGCTTCTCTGTGTATGACCTCGGATTTCGTCTGGACTCTGCCTTGCCTAACCCCTCAAGTTACTGCACCTTGCCTTCTCTTTTGTGTATGATCTTGGATTTGTCCTGGACTTTGCCCTTGACCATAACCCCAAGTTATATTGCATAATAACCTGTGAATGTCCCTGGATTGCTTGTGATTCTGCTCTGTTTAACACCCTTTACTATTATTTCCCTTCCTGAATCTCTGTCACCCTCAGTGTTCTCAGAGGAAGCATGTTGATCCTGGGAGAAATCTGACTGCCATTACTGGAGTCAGGAAGGAATTTTTTCTTCCCCTTATACTGTAAGACATAATTGTATAATATTTAAATTAGTTTTTTTCCTGTTTGGGTCAATATGAAGACAAATATAGCATGAGTATGTATTCCGCCTAAATTTTACTTACAGATGTAGCCAAGGTTATTGCACCCTGTCGTAATTCAGAATACTGCATTATAACGCAAAATACTAAGTTTTTCCATATGAATCATTAGCAGTGAAAATGCAGAATATCACAGAATATCTCACTATAACAAGCTAGCTGGGGCAATAACGTTGTCTACTACATCTAAACTTGATGGACATATGTGTTTTCAACCTCATCTACTATGTAATTATTGTGATGTCTTAGTCACGCTGCAGGGTCTTTTGTCTTTTGTCCCATATTAAAGGCAGGAAAGCTTAGGAGTAGTAGGGAGGCATACATTATGTCAAACTTTTTTTGACAGGCACCACGCCCCTTTTGCCCTAAGCCCCGCCCCATTTTGCCCTAAGCCCCACCCCCTTTTGGCATTAAACCCGCCCCATGTCCCGCCCCTTCCGTATCCGGTCCCACCCCTTCCGTATCCGGGCCCCCGCCCCCTGCGACAATTTTTTGAGGTTGACGCCCCCTACGCCAAAAAACCGCGGTTGACGCCCCCTACGCATAAAAAAAGCGTTTGACGCCCCCTACGCCAAAAAAACGCGGTTGACGCCCCCTATGCCAAAAAAACGCGTTTGACGCCCCCTACGCCAAAAAAACGCGGTTGACACCCCCCTGAGCTCATTTTTTATTTTGATGTGTATTTTTATTCTTTTTTTGTGATTGGTGCGTACTGTTGACGTAGATTGGAGGGGGCGTATACATACGCGGGGCATGTCCGGGCATGTTTATAGGCGTTTGGGGCATGCCCGAACATGTTTTTTTTCATACAGGGTAAGTCTGGACATGTTTATTCTGAAATAACGCAGTGCGCATGTC
This sequence comes from Ascaphus truei, assembly GCF_040206685.1. Taxonomy (NCBI): domain Eukaryota; kingdom Metazoa; phylum Chordata; class Amphibia; order Anura; family Ascaphidae; genus Ascaphus; species Ascaphus truei. The sequence continues at coordinate 229,439,580 of NC_134483.1, read as the reverse complement.
AGACATTTTCAAAAGACGTTGAAAAGAGGGCATAGCAATTTTTTTAAATTCAGACAGAATACCGCTTTAAGAGGCTAAATCCATCATGTGTCAGGGTGGCCGAGTGGTTTAAGGCATTGGACTTAAGATCCAATGGACGTATGTCCGTGTGGGTTCGAATCCCTCCCCAGACATAATCTTTTTATATATTTTTTATTTGTATAGAGTCTGTACGTGTGTTAGCCGCAACATGGCTACATAAAAATTAAAAGCACAATTGTATAATAGTCAAAAATTGCTTATTTAGTAGGGAGGCATACATTATGTCAAACTTTTTTTGACAGGTACCACGCCCCCTTTTGCCCTAAGCCCCGCCCCCTTTTGGCCTTAAACCCGCCCTATGTCCAGCCCCTTACGGAACCAGTCCCGCCCTTTCCGTATCCGGCCCTGCCCCCTGCGCCAATTTTTTGAGGTTGACGCCCCCTGCGCCAAAAAACCACGGTTGACGCCCCCTATGCCAAAAAAGTTTGTTTGACGCCCCCTACGCCAAAAAAACACGGTTGACACCCTTCTGAGCCCATTTTTTATTATGATGTGTATTTTTTATTCTTTTTTTGTGATTGGTGCGTACTGTTGACGTAGATTGGAGGGGGCGTATACATACGCGGGGCATGTCCGGGCATGTTTATAGGTGTTTGGGGCATGCCCGAACATGTTTTTTTTTCATACGGGGCAAGTCTGGACATGTTTATTCTGAAATAACGCAGTGCGCATGTCAGAAAATTTCAAAAGACGTTGAAAAGAGGACATAGCATTTTTTAATTCAGACAGAATACCGCTTTAAGAGAATAAACTCTTTTTTTAATTTTTTTTATATGTATAGAGACGGTACAGGGATTAGCTGCAACAGGGGATACATAAAAATAAAAAGTACAAGTGTATAATCAAAATTGTTTATTTTATTTTTAAAAGCTACAACAGTTTCAAGCATGAAATAATTACAATGCGTATTTACAAGTAAAAAAGTAAATAAGACATTTCAAAAGAAGACATTTTTTTTTAAAATTCAGACAGAATACTGCTTTATGAAAATAATCTCTTTTTATATATTTTTTATTTGTATAGAGTCTGTACATGTGTTAGCCGTAACAGGTATACATAAAAAAATAAAAAGCCCAATTGTAAAAGAGTCAAAAATATTTATTTTATTTTTAAAAGCTACAACATTTTCAAGCATTAATTAATTACAAGGCGTATTTACAAGAAAAAAAAAAGTAAATAAGGCATTTCAAAAAACTTTGAATTGCGGGGGGGGGGGGGGGTTAGCATTTGAATTAACTTCCTCATTAGCAGAGGTATGTGGGGACACAATGACAAGCTAGACAAACACAGGCATTGTTAATTGAGAACAGATGTGTCGTGTGAACATCCTCATTGACAGAGGTAAATAAGGCATTTCAAAAGACTTTGAATAGCTTTGAAATGCGGGAGATAGCATTTGAATCCCATGAGGTAATAGAAGGCTATCCTGTGTGATGCCTTATGTGAGTTTCAACAGGATATCAGTAACGCTTTAAACAGAGGCTGAAAGCACCATAGAAACATTATATTGTTTTTTATGAAACACTATTCAAAAATGCACAGCCATACAAGCTCAAAAAAAACGGATGCACAATTACGAAAAATATATTACACGCCGAAAACGCCGGGTTCCTTTGGTGGCATTCAGAGTTTAAATAATGCAGCACAAAAATACGGCATTTCAAATGCAACGGTCAAAAATTATCTTTCAGATCAAGATGTCTATTCGTTATACAAACCAGCGCGAATTTTTTTCAAAAGGAATAGGATTTTAGTTTCTAATGTGGATACCCAGTGGCAGGCAGACCTCGTATCAATGATTGATTTTGCCAAGTGTAACGACGGCTACCGGTATATTCTGACGGTTATTGATATTTTGTCAAAATACGCCTGGGCGAAATTGTTGCAAAATAAAACCGGGTTAAGCGTCGCTACTGCGTTACAGGATATTTTCTTAGAGGGACGCGTGCCTCAAAAGTTACAAACTGACGGGGGTAAAGAATTCTTGAATAAGAATGTTAATTTACTGCTCAAAAAATATGGCGTTATCAGTTTCATCGCCGGCAACTCAGTAAAATCCGCCGTTGTTGAGCGCTTTAATAGGATATTAAAAACGAAAATGTGGTGCTTTTTCACAGCTCATAATACGCACCGGTACAGCGATGTGTTATCAGACTTAATATACAGCTATAACCACACGCCACATCGCACCATTAAGTGTGCGCCAAAGGATGTAACACAAGCGAATTCTCTCACCGTATGGAATACTATTTATAGGTCACATGTGAGTTCTAAGAAACTTATGCCACTTTTAAAAATTGGAGACCACGTTCGGATATCAAAGCATAAAGGCGTTTTTACAAAGGGTTATGAACAGTGTTTTACAGATGAAATATTTATTATTGCTGGTGTACGCACGAAAGGCGTAAAACCTCTGTATAAGCTTACAGATAGCGCTGGTGAGGCCTTAGAAGGCTCATTCTACGCTGAAGAGATACAAAAAATACCAAAGAATTTAAATCGCGTTTACAGAATTGAGAAGATATTAAAACAAAAAAGCGTAAGGCGTAAAATCGTCTACTACGTTAAATAGTGGGGATACCCTACAAAATTCAACAGCTGGATAGAAAAAGCACTACTAACTCGTTTGTAAAAATACGTCGCCATGGAGGATATTGCCTTTTATGTAACGTTGCCTAGTAATGTGTCATACGAAACTTTCCCCCAAAATGACATTTCTAATTATACGACAAAACTAGCCAAGCCCATTATTTTAAAAGGTGAACTGCATGACGATTAATGACATTGATACACCGCATTATTGGCGATGGTTCTATAATCATTTTGTTTTTTGGATAGATTTAAATCGGCTTATAGAAAATGTAATAAGCGACTTGAAAACATTGATATTTGTGAAAGAGCATGAACGCGATTTAGAGCACTTGAAAGCCTTGTTATTAAGGCTTAGCCGTTCAAGCGAGATATTTCACAAGGGTTTAATGCAGCTAAAGGGGGATTTAAGTGCCAACGACCAAAACATAAAACACGACGTAATAACAACAACACCGTGTACTGACAATACATACCCGAATGCCACGACAATACTGTGTATAGAGGACGAATCTGACATTGAGAGACGGTTTTGCGCTGAATACCTTTTTTGGGGGGATGTAAAGAGGTCTATCAACGCATTCATGCGTGAACTGTATTCACATTGTTGGATTCCTCAGGTCGAACGCAACATGTGTATGGAGCCGGGGTTCAAACTAAAACTTGATCGTTTAACGACTGTATTTAGCACCGGGGCCCAATTACTAACCAATTCATGACTAAATATGGTGGGCCGTGGCTTAGATCAACAACCCACGTTAAACAGAAACACGCAGAGAGGCCAGCAGGTAAATTATGTTGTAGACACCACGCAAGAAAGCTCATTAACGCCCGTTAGTACATGTGATTTATCGGCCACCGTTATGAGCCCCAACTTAATTGCGGTCGAACAGCCCCAGAGGGGTAAACTGCCATTAATTTCTGTACAGTCAGAGCCGCCTGTAAATGAAGCTAATGTTGAAATCCCTGTACTGCCGGTTGAAAATAGTGTTGAAATACATACACCACTAATAATACAGCCCCCTAATGATGCGGTGGATCATTCTGTATTTTTGGAACGTGCAGCGCAGTACCAAAGAGTACGACAAAATTTTAATGCTGTGGAACATTTTGAACATTTTCAATTTGTAAATCTTGATCGAATAACATCATTTTCAGTGGCATTACAGGCGTTACATGATTCTATACAGTGTACATTGAATAGACTACTGCCCGACATAGGACCCCATGACATGGTGCAATTACGTCTAGACAGTGACACGTTAAATAGAGCTTTATACTCTATTAAACGCTCTAAGGACACCTTAAGCAGCTGAGACGTTTTTGGAACATGTGGCAAACATGTTACAAAGCAACGCTGAGGTTCTTGGTGACGGTACTTTAAGACTATTGGTCATAACTGTTAAGAACAGAGTTGGTGGTGTGATGCACCGTAGACGCATTAATTCAACGCCTTACAGTCGCATAGTAATCAAAAAAAGACAATTACTCTTTGACTTAAATAACGACAGCCATAACTTGTGTCTAGCAGCCAGTCTTTGTGCCCTGTTAGAAAAGAGAGATACGGCTGATGCGGTGTTACTGGAGAAAGCACGTTTGATACATCGCACCCTGGGTATTCCTGATGATCGTCTAGTCAGTTTTAGCGACATACCCAACTTTGAAAAACACTTGAATGTAACCATTAAAGTGTTCTACCACAATCGTGGCGAATGGCAGTTTTTTAATACAAGTGAGCCCTGCAAAGAGCGGGTTTTATTTATATACCATGAAGACACCCATTACTTTGGTATAAAAAAAATAAACGCTTTCATCGGTGCCAATTACTTTTGCGATTTTTGTCATACTCCATTCGCTCACAAAAATAACCATTCATGCCGCTATTTTTGCCGATCGTGCCACAGACAGAATTGTGTTGAGGTCATAGCAGACATGCCTAGGTGCCCTATGTGTCGGGCATTTTGTCGTTCACAGGATTGTTTGAGTGTGCACAAGAAATTAGCCCAAGCTGCTAAAATAGATTGTAAGCGCAAGAAATACTGCGACAGTTGCGGTCGCTACACGGATGACGATCATGAGGAATGCAGAGGTTTTCAGTGTAGAGTCTGTTATGCTTACATCGTCAGTTTTGACAATCACCTGTGCTACATGCATCCATACAAACCACCGGTCCTCACTGACAACTACATTTTTTATGACTTTGAGTGCATGCAGGAGACGGGCTTACACATACAAAATTATATCTACGCCATGCCTTTAAGGGCTGATGAAGAAAAAGGTCGTGGCTGTCTTGAACTGTACAATGTTTTGGACAAGATACAAGAGAGGTGTCTCTACCATGACACTGACTCTGTCATTTTTGTTAGCAAAACAGGTGACTGGAATCCGCCTCTGGGTGACTACTTAGGGGAGCTGACTAGTGAACTACCGACTGGTACACACATTACAGAATTTGTTTCCGCCAGCCCCAAGACTTACGGTTACAAGCTTTCCACTGGTAAAACGTGTCTAAAAGTTAAAGGCATAACACTGAACGCTGCAAACGCTGAATTCATTAACTTTGACACTTTAAAAGATATTATCCTGGACTACCCCTTACACTTTGATCCTGAAGATCAGAAAAAGATTGTGGTACAACAGGCGGGGATTGTCCGAAATAAACGTTACTGGCAGATTGAGACGCGTCCTCTACAGAAAACACAAAAGTGTGTGTACACGAAACGACAGCTGACCAACGACTTCACAACCCTACCCTTTGGTTACTAATTATAAATCTGTAATGGATATCAGGCTTCAACATCCTTTCTCGTGCATTTTAGCCGGACCGTCAAATTCAGGGAAAAGCTATTTTGTTAAACAGATTTTGCAACATTCTAGCACTCACTTGTCGCACCGGCCTGATAACATCGTATGGTTTTATGCTTGCTGGCAAAATCTTTATAATGAACTGTTAACCACTATGCCCCACATTAGATTTATTGAGGGTATACCCGCTACATTTAATGACGATGCTCTTTTTCTCCCGGGTAAAGTGAATTTGACAATCGTTGATGACTTGATGGAAGCCGCCAGTGAGAGCTCTGAAATTGAAAAAGCATTCACCAAGTATGTGCATCACAGAAACCTCAGTATCATGTACCTCGTAGAAAATGTTTTTTGCCAGGGTAAAAAAAGCAGAACCATAAATTTAAACACTAAATATATGGTTCTTTTTAAAATCCTAGGGATAAATTACAAATTAACACCTTAGCGCGTCAAATGTATCCTGGTAAATCACACTTCTTTTTAGAGGCTTTTGAAGATGCCACACGTGTCCCCTATGGTTTTTTGTTAGTAGATTTAAGAGCCACGACCCCTGATGAGTACCGCTTAAGAACCGGTATCTTTCCGCCTGACAACCCCACAGTCTATGTTTTAAAAAAAAACAGTTCTAAAAAGAGATAATTATCTGTAAATTGTCATTACTTGTAGCCGCACCGCTGTTGTAAACATGTGTAACCGACTACGCCGCAATTGGCATACTTTAAAAGCATTAATAAGGGCTTCACCAAAGCAAAGAAAAGTTATTCTGTGTTCAGCGTCTAATAATTTAGTCATCGCCATATGCGAGATAGCCCTCAATGCTCTAAAAGATAAAATACCTTTATCAAAGCGGCAAGTTGGCATACTTAAAAAGTGGCGTAAAATTATAAAAAAGCTGAGCGATAAAAAATTTACAATTGTAAAAAAGAAACGCCTGGTGAAGCAGTCCGGTGGCTTTATTGGCTCTCTTTTGGGTTTTGCTATACCACTGCTGACTGGCCTTCTCACTAACCGCTAATGGAATATGCTGAGAAAATGTACCTGGTCCCCAAACAAGATATGGACCGTTTACAGCGTCCCCCACAGCGACAGGGCGACATACGTGAAGTTGCCATGCATCGCCTAGATACAGAAATTAATGCGATCTTAAATAGCAATAATTTATCAGAGGATGAAAAGATAAAAAGATACACTACTGTACTGCAGAAGTACTTGGTGCATGCTAAACAGAGCGAAGGAGAGAAGAACCGCATAACGCTTTTAATGCCTACTGATGAAACAGCCTCTCACCCTTTACACTTCCAGGATATTGTCTCAGCAGATACGACTGACAATCTGATTCGTGAGGTTGTTACTAATGTGAATGTCCGCTTCAAGAAAAATGCAGAGTTATTGCTCAGTAAAATGTTTCAGGCTAAACATATTACAAGCTGGAATGACAAAGGGGAATTTATTTATAAAAAACAGGTTATACCAGGCTCTAATTTACTGGATTTGGTACGCGGTGTTACACAAAGTCACACTGTTACAAAGCGTAAAATACCACAGGGATGGAGCCCTTTTCTGTCTGCGATGGCTGAACTGAATATCCCCTCATCGGCTGTGGGTAATGCGACAAATAGAGAAAGCCTGGATCGCTTAAAAATACGGGCCCCCGATACAACGCCCCCTCCTTCAGCAACCCTTTTACCACTTCAGAAAAGAACCTCTGATTTGCGTTACAGTTCTTTAAGTGCCCCTGGCTTAACATCACCGCCGGGGTATTTACTAAACAAGAGGAGGTGTAGTCTATTAACGCCGTCGGCTGACTGGTTGAAACTGTAAATAAGCTGTTATTTTTTTTCCCACTGTAAATAAGACATTGTATTGCTGTCCCTCTATACTATGTATCGTACTAACCTAACAACTCTAGATTATTTAGTCTATTAATGCCTTAACTGCCGTTTAATACCTTATTTACTTTTTTAATTGTAAATACGACATGTAATTATTTCCTGCTTGAAAACTGTTGTATCATTTAAAAATAAAATAAGCAATTTTTGACTATTATACAATTGTGCTTTTTATTTTTATGTAGCCCTGTTGCGGCTAACACACGTACAGACTCTATACAAATAAAAAATATATAAAAAGATTATGTCTGAGAAGGGATTCGAACCCACACGGACATACATCCATTGGATCTTAAACAATTTTGCCTTAAACCACTCGGCCACCCTGACACATGATGGGTTTAGTCTCTTAAAGCGGTATTCTGTCTGAATTTAAAAAAATTGCTATGCCCTCTTTTCAACGTCTTTTGAAAATTTCTGACATGCGCACTGCGTTATTTCAGAATAAACATGTCCAGACTTGCCCTGTATGAAAAAAAACATGTTCGGGCATGCCCCAAACGCCTATAAACATGCCCGGACATGCCCCGCGTGTGTATACGCCCCCTCCAATCTACGTCAACAGTACGCACCAATCACAAAAAAAGAATAAAAAATACACATCATAATAAAAAATGGGCTCAGGGGGGTGTCAACCGTGTTTTTTTGGCGTAGGGGGCGTCAAACGCGTTTTTTTGGCGTAGGGGGCGTCAACCGCGTTTTTTTTGCGTAGGGGGCGTCAACCTCAAAAAATTGGCGCAGGGGGCGGGGGCCCGGATACGGAAGGGGCTGGACCGGATATGGAAGGGGCGGGACATGGGGCGGGGTTAATGCCAAAAGGGGGCGGGGCTTAGGGCAAAAGGGTTGCGTACCTGTCAAAAAAAGTTTGACATAATGTATGCCTCCCTACTACTCTTTGGATTCGCTTAACAGGGTTTATTTACAGGGCAAAACAAAGATACATAAAAACAAAAAGGACCTAACTCCACTTTGGAGCTCTAAATAATACATCTTAGTTACTCGCTATAAGTGAGAGAAATAAACTCTTTCCCCACTCAGAATCCTGTACCTGTACATGAACCACAGTTCTCCCTGCAGTCTCTCACTGAGGCTGTGTAACATTAGGCAACAAACATATGATTATGCTAAACATAATATCATTTAAAGAACAATGATCCACACTAAATAGAACTGAACACATTTTTTCCTTTTGTTTTTTTTCTTGAGTTATATTTAGTTTCTTTTTTTGTTTTTCGTCCTTAGATATGAGAATTAATGTTCATCGATGACTGGTTCATACGTTTGATATAGTGCTACTTGTGTAACAATAGATTTTTAGGCCACCGATGCTAAACTATATTCATACATATTGACTTTTGCCATTGCTTAGGAAAAGGGCATTAGCCTCTGAGAAAGCAGAATTGGATGATAAAGAGCAGCAACCAATTTCCATGGTACTGTATGCATCCGAATTAGGAAGATGATTGTTACCTCTATTATTATCACAGCAATAAAACTGCTCCGCATCCAACCATCCCAAATTCTGTTTAGGAGTTCGGTGAGTGCAAAATGGAAGTTAACTCGGGGTCATGCGTCTCCATTATAAGTGAAGATCTATTCCATAGTGCTTCCTCTGAAGTTGTTAAAGCCCGTGCTTGAAATGTCTTATCTACCTGCACCGGTCCACCTGTTTACTTCAGGGGGCAGGGCAGAAAAGACTGTGGCTACAGGAGAATATCTTTGGAAGCAAACCTGTCAAACACTGCTCTGCTTCCCAGTCACCCACCATAATGTCTTGCAAAGCACTTTACAAGGCATTCATTGACATGACATCAGGAAGCCGAACAATGATTAACAGCTCTGCTTCTAAAGAGTTTCTGCAGTAGCTGCTGTCTTTCAGCACCATGTGATACCTGCAATTTTTCCCTGTCCTGGAGAGTGTGTGTGTTTTTTTTCTAGCACTGATAACTATAATAACAATAATGAAGAGACTGTAAGCTCCTTTACTGGTTGCTTCAACGGAAACGTTGACCTTCACAATCTCAAAAGGTCAGTGCAAAAGCCTCTTAGAATTAAACTGATTCAAACAATTGAGAATTAGTGTCCAAGACATCCACACAATCATTGAGCGACATCTAAGCACTATCCTTACATTTTCTATGATGAACTGGGAATTTAAAATGGACACCCAGTGTCATTTCACCTAATTCCTACAATTTCATCTATACTTGAAAACAATATATTATTTCCTGGTAGAACATTTTATAAATAACTAAATAGCATATGAAAGCTAGAAATATTCCTTATGCCTTATGCCCAATTATTGTTGCGCAGCTGAAGGATCTTACTCCACACGGAGAACTTTAGTCACGGAGCACATGCAAAATGGGCTACACCAATCTTACCAATTCTCAATTCGAATAGAGATGTAAATAGTTGTGAAGAGATTATAAATGCACAGTAAACAAGGCTCTCACATAGCCTCCATACATGTTTGCTGTAAAACAACCATTTGCTGCACTTTGGGCAAGATAGAGTTGAAACAAAACCTCTACTTCCACAAACATATAAACAATTTACTATTGATGGGGATGCTACAGATGTACAGCTTATAATAACTCATCAGAACTTTGTAGGTGAACATAATCTTGATGTGAAGGCTGGGGAGGGATTTATGGAAGAGATGAACATGGACTGTTTTGGGAGAAAGTAATATGATTCTAGCAGTAGAATGTTGCATAGATTGCAATGTAAAAAAGTTGTGAGTCAGGGAGGCCTGTTAGCAGAATATGACAATAATTTAGACAGGAGTGGAAAAAGGAATACTAGTTGAAAGGAAAATTTTGAGCTACTGTAGTGCTGACGATTATTCTAAAACAAACCTGGGACAATCTCCAAAAAGACTCAGGTACATGCTGGGTGCATGCTGCAACCTTTCACACATTTCTGCAGACAGACTAATGGACCATCGGATTAACAGCGGGGTTCCCTGGCAGTCCCATTCAAACTGAATGGGACTGCCAGGAACCCCTGCTGTGTTAATCCGATGGGCCATTAGCCTCTGCAGAAATGTCACTGAAATGTACCCAGCATGTACCCAACATGTACCCAGCATGTACCTGGCTAGTTTAAGGCAAGATTTAGAATACTCGTTGGCTCGTCTGTACGAGATGTCACCTTTTTGGTCTATCATATAAATGCATATGGTACCCACCCAACAAAAGGCAATCCATCATGCTCCAGTGCCAAATTCCAAAGAGGAACTTCAGAATTCAGGGGGCTACTCAATTTCTACTACTGTTTTTCTGCACACAAAGCAACAGTTGCTGAATCTCACAATCATCTTCTTGACAAAAGGGTTTCATGGAAATTTACTCACCAGCATGCAAAGGTCTTGAAGAATGTTATAATATTACTGATATTTAACGCTGTACTTGTCCATTATGAATAAGAGAGACCATTGATATTTACCCATGATGCATCACCATGGGGCATTGGAGCAGTTCTCAGTCTTGTTTAACCAAATGGGAAGGAAGCACCTGTTGAATATTACTTTAGAACTTTGATATCCCCAGAGGGGAACTGTGCACAGCTTGATAAAGAACCTTTTGCTGTCATTGCTGTTGTAAAACAATCTCTGAACTTGTGTTTGCAATTCATACTGTAAATGGATAGGATGAATCCTGCAACTGATGTTACAATAGCCTACTAAGGATCTCTCTATATATATGGAAAAATAGGTGAACAGATCGCTGTATATGAATCCCATAATTCAGATAAGTATAAAGTGTAATTCCCAAATTGTTGGAGTCTGGCCACTATGTGTTTGGCAACAGGACTGTCTCGCTGTATATAGTGGAGGGAGAGGGAAGGTAGTCATATATCCTGCTCTGTGAGTGAGTTGCTGGCCCCAACCCCTCCCGCACAGGACCCCAGATGTTGAACCAGTAAACCACCTGGTCCCTTCATGACATAAAATCATATAAAACACTTGGCGGATACATTGTTTCTGCACACCTACTTTTTCACATTATACCGGTTAACCACTACTTAATGGTAGAAGCTGCAAGCACTAGTCACTCTTTGACAAAGCACCAGTCGGTGTGAAACGCCTTAGAGGAAGTTTTTGCCAGCTGCTTTATGGATTTGTTTGATTATTAAAGTTTTTTCAATTCTCTAACATCATGCTTTGCAACCCGTTTTGTTGTGCTCTGCATCAAGAAATTTTTAAGTTCACTCCTTATGGACAAACAAGCAAATCCAGTCCCCTTGATTGTATATTTATTAGAGGTGTCCAGTTTGTTTTGTGAGTATTCATGTTTCAAGACATTTATGTAGCAATGTTGTGGTTATGCAACTTAATTTATTAGTAATATTATTATGATTTACTTTCCAATATATTGCATGTGACATTTGATCAATATTTCTAAAATTTGAAGAGCCTACAGAAGTATCACCAAAAACGTACAATTCTGCCAGTTGCACATTATTTGCAGTCTAATTATATCATGAGAATTTGCTAGGGAATATTACAAATGAGTGATCCATGCCAGTTTTTCGCACTTGATGCCATTTTCCTGACTTTTGCATGGGTTGTGAATGTCAACATTTTTATCAAAATTGTATGTGTTTATTTCATATATCTCTAGTAGATAAATACATAAACGTAATGGGAATTTTTTTTTTAGCTCGAGCATCACAAGATATCAGTATCATTTTTTTGCAGTTCAATTGCACATAAACACAGACAGCAGTGTAAGAATGTTCATGTCTGTTTGCTAGCTTTTTATTCACTGGCACTTACAATAGTTTATGGAGGTTAAGCCCTTGGTTTATGAAGCGAAAGATACCATAAGGAGGTCATTGTCAGCTTAGGCTGGTCAATTATATTTCTATGTCACAGGTACCCAAAAATTAGACTACAGGCTCTCCAGGCCACTTACACTTACTGTGTTAAGATTGTTCTAAATATGTGTGTGAATTTTTTTTAATTTAAAATTACTTTTTCAAGCATTTTTAGTTTAGCCCCAATAATGCAGGGTTATTGTAAAATTGTGAGTAGACATTGATACAGTATATATACTGTATATCTTCTGAAGGGGAAAGTAAGTTTGGGTCCTGTTGAGCTGTATCTAAAGGTAAGTAAGGGTGGCTTACCGACCTGACATCTGTTAATCGGATCCATCTTAGGGGCCTATGCACTAAAGGTTCATTAAAAAAATCACCAGGCCATTTAAATCGCTGTTTTTTTTAGCGTTGCTATCACGGTATTCAGAAATCGTCGATTACCTGTGGTTTAAAAAAAAAAAAAAAAACAGGCGAGTTACCGGCAGCGTGATGATCGTCTCTCTAATACGTAGTAAATGGCTCATTAAGGGCATTTGTTTTTCAATTGGTTTTGATCATTTTTGGTCTATTCGTCGAGATTCTCGCGAGACAGGTAATTTCAAAGGGGTCAATTTAAATGGTCTATTTTGTTCAATCTGTCTCTGTGTTGTTGGGAGTGAGTTAGAGACAGACACAGCTAGGTGTTTTGAGGAGTTTTTATTGATAGAGAGTTGTTGTGAATTGTGATAGGCTTGTCTTGTGTTGTTCATTTTTTTTTTTTTTACAATTATCTGTTATTGTGAGTGTGAAAGTTTTGTGTTAGTGCGTCCTTTAATTTTTTTCTTTGTTATTTGTGAGTGGTTGAGGAACGGGTTGGTATGGACAAGAGTAGGGGAAGTAGGCATGTGAGTAGGCGTGTGAGTGAGCGTGATAGTAAGGGGAGTGTTGTGTGAGCGGTGGCGGTTGGGTGAGAGGTGGCGGTGGGGTGAATGTTGTCGGTGGGGTGAGTGGTGGCGGTGGGAGTCTCCTGCAGTCTCTTCCATTGGAAGTAGGGGTGTCCAGTAGGCAGCAGACCAGCTTAGTGGTTCAAGCTAGACGTATACGTAAGAAGCGTATTGAAAAAAAAAAGAAATATAAGGTTTAATGATGAGGAAAATAAAGTGCGCGTGACTGAGATTCCGCAGTGTTATGATCGTCTCTTTGGGACCGTAGCCGGTAAGAACATCAATACCAATTATTGTACAAAGAATAATTGCCATGTATTTGTCCACTTTTCTGCTTTGATTTTGAACTGACATTTACATATAAATGGAAATTTTATATATATATATATATATATATATATTATATATATATATATATATAAGAAAAAGAAGAGAGAGCGCACGCCCCATAGCATAATACTGTTGATTTAATGATAAAAGGGAAAGGGAAGGGGGGGGGGGGAAGAATTGCACTCACATGAGTAAAAATCAATTAAAACATTGTGTGAATAATTCACCACTATCCGGTCTCTGCACTGTAAACATCCACAGTTCTTGGCTCTCTCAGGGCTGCATGGAGATGATGTTATTCACAGGAGGCCTGTGGTGTAATTCGCCGAGAGAATTCAGTCCATATACATCAGAAAAACGCCTCCTGCACTTCGATGGCTGCCGGATCAATCGCGCGCTTCAAAGCTGCCTCGTGCACATGCGCAGCGTCGTAATGACGTATTTGCGCAATTAGGATTCCCTGACGCGTTTCATCACCAGAGGGCGACTTTTTCAAAGGGCTGATACTGAATGGACAAAGTTCCTGGTATTTAAAGCCGGTTGGTTGCTTAGCGACCCGTAAAAAACAGTAAATAAATTAACCTATTAATTACTAACGGAGACTGAGAGGCCCCATAGAGAAGTAGTATAAAATAGTAGTCACTGGCTCAACAATACTGGTTCATAATAAGGAGCATAATAGGAAAAAAGCAACTAACATAGGACCATAAAAGGCTGGACATAAGGAAAATTAGGATAACGCTAAATTAATAGAAATATGTTGAAGAATATAAACTAATACAACTAAAAAATCCACTAAACTCATAATCCCCATGTCATCAGTTATATAGGACTATGAGGTAAGGAAACACTTACATAACATAGGAATGCATATAACAATACTTAGATTCATTAATACAGATACCAATTATCAATAATAAATAAAAATAAAAAATACATATATAATGAAAATAAATACAAAATCACTATACATGAAAATCAATTAGTTAAATATAACTTCATATAAACCTATTAAACACTGCATAAACACCTTAAATAGACCAGTATAATAGATGATTAATAAATAATAAACTATACATACAGTAAGGCAAAAAATATATACATTTAATATACTATTCAAGCCTACCAAAAACATTCAATTCTCATAAATCACATGTATACCTGCATATACATATGCATATCCATATAAAGTGATAGTACTCATAATTTGAAAAAATAGAAAAAAATAATAATAATAATGACCATAAAAATAATCAAAAAATATATAAAATACATAAACACATATTAAACCGAGATGTACACAAATACACACACATGCACATGTATATACACATATCCCTAGACAATTCAAAAAGAAACATTTAGTTCAATTTATTGGTAAAAAAGTGTATATACACCAAAAAAAAGCCCTAATAGATTAATGTATCAAAGAGGCCAAGAGTATGAGAAAGAGAGAGAGAATAAGTTTCTACCAAGGACAGACACATATAGGAAGAAACCCGATGGGGGGGAATGTATGTATGATAAACATTGTATACTGAAATATAAATGAAATAAAAATATATATATATCCTTTATATTTGAGCTGTTTTGTATGACCAATATACTATATGAGGAGAGGATAGGGAATGGGGACGGAGGAGGGGAAAGGAAAGGGGGGGAAGGAGGGGTGGAGGGGAAAAAGGGATGGGAATGGGGTAAGGGGGGTGAGGGATCAAAAATATGGGGGGGAAAAAGGGGGAAAAGAAACTAACAGGAATTTCATCCCTGTATAGAGCGAGGAGAGTTAAAAGACAAAGAAGTCAAACCAGTGTACTAACATCCAGACACTCATTGAGTCCACCAGGGGTTAAAGTTCCCAACTGGTGGATCCAAAAAGTTTCCTGTCGGCATAGGATCTTAAATCGACCGCCCCCTAGAGCACAAGGAGAAATGTGTTCTAAGCCCATTACTGTCATAGATTTTGGATCCTGATTATGTACAGATTTAAAGTGATGGGAAATGCTATTAGAAATAGTACCCTTTATGACACTTTTCCTGTGCTCCAGGAAGCGAGTGCAGAGAGGACGCGTGGTGCGGCCTATATAACGTTGACCGCAACCACACTGGATGCAGTACACTATGAAAGAGCTCTGACAATTTATATAATTCTTTACCTGATGGACGGTATCTCTATTGGGAGAACTAAACTCGGACCTGGTTTCCAGGTGTCTACAGGTGATGCATCGACTACGTCCGCACCTATGGTTACCATTAGGACCAATGGTGACGGACGCAGTGGACGCATCCCCTGTTCTACAGTAAGTCTAGTAGAAGCCAAAATACTCTTCATACTTCTAGCTTTCCTGTAGACAACTGAAGCCCTGTCCGGAAGAATGCCTTTCAAATGGGGATCACATCTGAGAACTCCCCAATGGTTGCTAATAATCCTTTGAATTGCTCTAAAAGACTGATTATAGGTGGTTATAAATCTTAAATTGCAAACATCAGTGTTTCCAGCAATAGCTGGAGAGTTATACCCCAGACGTGGCCCCTTCCGGTTGACCCTTGACCTAGATAGCAATTTGGACCTATCTAAGGAACTAACTTTCCTATAAAACTCAGAAACTAAGGATTCACTGTAACCTTTATTATGAAATTTAAGACTAAGCTGTTCCGACTGCTGAACAAAGTCATTATCTCTGGTACAGTTCCTCCTGATACGGTAGAACTGTCCCAGAGGAATATTTTGCAACCATAGTTGATGATGGTTACTTGACACGTGTACATAATTGTTAACAGAGACTTCTTTGAAATGGGTGGATGTCACAATATTTGAATCTTCATCAAAAGCAAGCACTAAATCCAGAAAGACAATGGAGACTGCATTTATTTTAAATGTAAATTTCAATCCTAAAGGATTATTATCAAATGAATACAAAATATTAAATAAATCAACCTCCTCTCCATCCCAAATCAATATAATATCATCTATGAAACGGCCATAGTACACGAGGCCCGCCCCAAGTTGTTCATTTTGCCACACAAACCTCTCCTCCCAAAAACTCATGAAGAGATTTGCGTAGCTGGAGGCGCACCTCGTGCCCATGGTCGCTCCACAGATCTGTAAATAATACAAATCTTCAAACAGAAAATAATTGTGATTTAAAATAAATCTAACACTATCCAAAATTAAATTTTTGTGTTTCCTCGGGATGAAGATCCTTCCTGGGTGGAGGGGGAGTCAAACCTGTTGGTCCAAGGGCCCAAGAAATGCCCTTCCCTATCCCTAGGTGTATAGGGGTGGTGACCTCCTTCCCCCCTCATAGATGAGTTATGAGTTTAGTGGATTTATTAGCTGTATTAGTTTATATTCTTCAACATATTTCTATTAATTTAGCGTTATCCTAATTTTCCTTATGTCCAGCCTTTTATGGTCCTATGTTAGTTGCTTTTTTCCTATTATGCTCCTTATTATGAACCAGTATTGTTGAGCCAGTGACTACTATTTTATACTACTTCTCTATGGGGCCTCTCAGTCTCCGTTAGTAATTAATAGGTTAATTTATTTACTGTTTTTTACGGGTCGCTAAGCAACCAACCGGCTTTAAATACCAGGAACTTTGTCCATTCAGTATCAGCCCTTTGAAAAAGTCGCCCTCTGGTGACGATACGCGTCAGGGAATCCTAATTGCGCAAATACGTCATTACGACGCTGCGCATGTGCACGAGGCAGCTTTGAAGCGCGCGATTGATCCGGCAGCTATCGAAGTGAAGGAGGCGTTTTTCTGATGTATATGGACTGAATTCTCTCGGCGAATTACACCACAGGCCTCCTGTGAATAACATCATCTCCATGCAGCCCTGAGGGAGCCAAGAACTGTGGATGTTTACAGTGCAGAGACCGGATGGTAGTGAATTATTCACACAATGTTTTCATTGATTTTTACTCCTGTGAGTGCTATTCTTCCCCACCCTTCCCTTTCCCTTTTATCATTAAATCAACAGTATTATGCTACGGGGCTTTCGCTCTCTCTTCTTTTTCTTTTTTAGGTAATTTTGGATGTGGTTCATCTTTATTGAGAGCAGCCGGAGACCCCCCACACCAGCACCAATTATCTACATGTTTCATGGACTGATTTAAAAAGGACTGGTTGGACTCTTTTCCTTTTTTCTTTAAACACGTTTTTTGCACTTTCACAGATTTTTAGTATATGTTGTGAATTTTTGTGTGATGCATTTTTGCTGATAATTAATAATTTATATGTTTTTTTAGAAATAATTACACTCTGCATTTTACATTTAAGTTCACTTTATTCAATTAACACTTTATTCACTATTTTAGTTTATCACTATTAATACTTTGGCGCTACAATTCTTGTTTTCCATATATATATATATATATATATATATATATATATATATATATATATATATATATATATATATATATATATATACACACATGCTATAATTGAGTTTTACCAACCATGTTAATAATTTGACAAACTCTACAATTTTATGCAAATATTATATATACAGATGCAGCTGCCATTATTCGAATATTTGTCGAAGTGAATTTCGAGACCTCCCCATGATCCTCACTAGTTTTGCCGCTGCAGACTAATGGCCCATCGGATTAACACAGCAGGGGTCCCCAGTTCCTCCCGCAGGTGTCTGTGGGTCCTCAGGTGGTCCATGTTGGTATCCGTGGGTCCCCGAGTGGACTCCATGGTTCCCCGCTGGGCTGCGGTTCCAGTCCTGCATTTAAAAAAAAAATATGGCCTACATTTCAATAAATACACCTCCTGTGCCTCCACATGAAACCAATTTTTATTTTTCTAGACACAGGGTTAATACCACAGGCCGGCGGGGGTTCCCACGGGGTGTCCGCAGGCCCCACAGTGCACCCTGGCAGGTTCCCACAGATGTCTTGGGGCCCTTGGGTGGTCTCTGCTAGGCTCCGTGGGCCTCCAGGTGGTCTCTGTGGGTGTCAGGGGGTCCCCGGGTCATCCACACGGGTGTCTGGGGGCCCTCCGGTGGTTCCCGCAGGTGTCCGTTGGTCCTCAGGTTGTCCCCATGGGCTTCCGTGGGTCCCACTGCAGCAAGGGATTCTGGGAAATGACATGCAAATGAGCACACAATGTGTAAGTGGAAGCACTGTATGCTGGGAATAATGGTGAAAGGCAGGGTTGCAGACCTGCCTAAGACATGTGAATGTGCTCACATGTGATCTTTATATTTGCTATATGCAATACGGTGGAGGTTTCTTGTGGCTTTCCCCCCCCCCCCACCATAACTTAAAACGTGATGGTAAACCCTACAGTCATGAAAATGCAAAGCCAGTAGTACAACCAGTAGTACAACCAAGTTCACACTGATGATACCCATTAAGGTTGAACATGTCTGTGAATGGTTTCTCTCGCTTTGCATCTGATTCCCATGCTGTGCTTTAAAGCTGTGTTAACAGCGAGCATTAGCATGCTCATTTGCATGTCATTTCCCAGAATCGCTTGCTGCAGTGGAAGCACTGTATGCTGGGGATAATGGTGAAAGGCAGGGTTGCAGACCTGCCTAAGACATGTGAATGTGCTCACAAGTGATCTTTTTATTATATATATTGTAAATTTAATATTCTCTACTCCATATACGTAGGAATCTTCTCCAGTACTCGGAGAGATTTATCACCCCCGGGACGCCTTTTTCCCACTGTTAGGGCACTGGAAAAGACGAGCTGCTCGGAGGAGAAGTAATTGAGTCGGACACCAGTGAACATTGTCAAAAACCTCTCCTGTTTATAAAACAGTCAGGTTTTATAGGCGAGCGAGCGAAAGTGTATACGTGCAAAGCTTACTTCCCTTATACTATGCTTATCTTCAAAGTGACAGATGGAAAGTTACAGTTTGGGAACTCATGGTTTGGCCAGTCTGGGGCACGGGGGTACATCATAATTCTTGCTTGAATTGCTGAGACCGTACATAAATTTCAGCTATGCCTTCTTGGCTAAAACTTCCTGTTACTTCATTCCGGAACTATGTCTGAACATATATAGTTCAGAAGTTCAGCCAACATTAAGTGGGTAAAAGGTTAGTTAACATCAGACTAAACGAAATGGCAGTGTTAATATAGAATGGTTATAGCCGACAAAATGGAGTCCCCCCTTGATACACACATTATCATTTATATATATACGTTGCAGTCTCTTTTATCCAAATTTAAGACTGGAAACACTGTATTTTCTATGCAGGGGATTATTTACAGGGATTAAATCATATACCAACAGGCCCACCGTCCCTTTAAGAAAACCCAAATAATAAAATAACTACACCGTAGCTTTTGCCCTCACTAACTACATGGACAGCTAAGCATGTTCCCAAGCCAAAACATGCCCTGGCATATGCAACAAGGTAACACATCTCTGCAGACAACAATAAAGTGTTTTTAGAAAAGAAAAAGATGACGCTAAATGAGCTTGCAACAATATAAGTAATGGTATTATAATCACTTTTCAAAAGGAATGACGCCTGCTGCTGAGGTATATTGGAAGGGATTCTTCAATTCCCATACGTGCATAAAGAATAGATGACAGGAAAATATATCTCAGCGCATGGGATCAATTTAAGGAGAGAACTTAATGTCTCAGAGGCCAAGGGATTCCAAAGGAGATCTCACTCTAGATGTGTGTGTTACAAACAGTAATTTAATAAAACAAAAACTTTTTTTTTGGCGCCAACACTCCTAACATTGTGGACATCACACAATCGACGGGGGATAGCTGGAGTAAGAGATGTGAGGTGGAGTATGCAGACTTAAGACGCAAGAACGCTGAGACACGAAGTTAGCAGCGCCTTTTGGAGGCGCATCACGTGACCGCTAAGACACTTGCGGATGGAGAACTGCACTGGACGGCAGCAGAGGAGGAAGTGGAGCAGCTGGTGGGTTGCAGTACCCCAAGGACATGTGCAGCAAACCACTCGTTTAAGCCGGAGGCAACAAGGAGCAGAGAGGAACTGCTCCCACCTGTAGTATCCCACAGATACTTAGTACAGGTAACTGCAGCCTGCACCGGGTGAGTGGAACCAAAATATCTCTCTGCTGAGAGATCAAATACAACTGTGGAAAGTTTTGTGTGAAGAGCCAGCAACACTCCAGGTGAAGGGTTAACACCTGCACATACTTAACCTGTGTATGTACAGTAGCCCATTCTTTCACTCTGTGAGAGCTGCAAACAGTGTACAAGATATCTCTTTAAGGGATCTGTGTTTCTACTGCTCTCCTACCTCTTCCCTCTTACCCAGCCATATATACTACAAGTACAGAAATATAAAGATTGACTATCCTTACCACCACTTACACCAACTTATCTCTTAATTTTATAGCATGATCTAAACGAAGAAGTATATAGGTCCTCTCCCCTTGAAGAAGCGCCAAGCGGCGTGAATCGATCGTCGGGTGTAAGGCGACGCGCAAACCGATGACGTCAGCCAGTTCTTTGGAGCTTGAAGATGGAGCGTGAGGCATCCCCACCTACTCACGAGTTACATCTCGGAAACGGGTGATATTTAGCGCACTATAGACACTTTGCACTCTCATGGAGTACTATGCCCTATCTTTGAGGAGCATACACTTTAAAGGCATATAAATGCAATTTGTATAGTGACGCATATTAGACGGTCCTGGGCACATATATGTCAGTGCATGTAATATAATCAGCAGGGATTACCCAAGCCCTTTGGCACATAGCTGATTAACCATATACAGACTTATATTGATTAGTTCTGAATATATGCACATTTATCCAATTACAGGACCGCCCTGACAGTATATTGAATACCACACTGGTTTTACATCTATACACCCATATTTGGGGGTTTGCCAACCTGCTCCGTCACCGCTATCTTTAGAGATTTTATATTAGTTTTAAATTAGTTTAGTAAATATCAATTAGATGTGTATATATATATAGTAATAAATAATTTGTTGTTTTGTGTTTTAAAACCTTCTGGCACCCATATGGTTTGATACATATTTGTTTATACTCAGAGTTATAATTTAGTTGAGTGCAAACTAATGGGATTTCTTTCTGTTGGTCATCTCTGACCAATCCTACCTACTATCTAAACGAAGAAGCTCAGTAGTACTACTTTTTTCACCAACACATTTGACTGCTATATACCATCAGTTAGACTTCATTGGTTTCATTGACAAAATATGTTCATATGATTTTTCCTTGGAGGCAAATATTTAGTGATCATCTGCATTGGGTTCTGTCTGCAACACCTATGGGGTTTACAAAGAGGATTTAATAGTCTTCATTGTTCCCCCAGGAAGGAAGTACAGGCTCACCACAGACATCACTAATATCGCAGACATTTTAAATGGTTATATATATGCATGCAAATGTATGTACGTAAGGGGTGCTTTTCAGAGTAACAAGCGCCTGATCTTTTGGAAGTTTAGTATAAGATGAATGTTTTATTTTAAATTTAATATCCATTTTTGTGTTGGTATAATTTTTTGCACCCAGCTGGGATAATTGTTTTATTAAGTTTTTGTTTTGTTTTATTTTATCAAATTACTGTTTGTACTACACACATCTAGAGTGAGATCTCATTTGGAATCCCTTGGCCTCTGAGACATTAAGTTCTCTCCTTAAATTGATCCCATGCGCTGAGATATATTTTCCTGTCAATAAAGTGTTTTTGTTTATCTGTCAGTCCTTTGGAGAAGATGTCTCTGCTTCAGCACGGTCTTGTCGTCCTTTCCTTCTTAGGGGAACTCAGCCCTACATGATCCCAGAGAAATTATCTTCTGTACCAGCTTCCGCAGCTGAGGAACACTTCTATCTCCCCCGCTTCTCTGGGGAAAATAGTTTCTCTCTGTGCATGGTAACTTTCAGTCTTTAAAAACACTTGTTCATTTCAATGAGGAGCCAAGCCTCTAATTCATCAGATTTCAGCTGCTGCTGTTTCTCTGATGAGATTAACTCTGTGTAGACTGGAAAGCACACTTACTTCACTGTTCCAGCCACTATAATGTGTGTGTGTGTGTGTGTGTGTGTGTGTGTGTGTGTGTGTGTGTCTGCAATGTATATGTGCATTAATGTATGTATATGTACATTAATGTGCTGAGTACCATTTAGAATTACAAAATTATACTTACTTAATGATCACACTTAAGATATATAATACTTATGTAGCTCATCAAGGTGTCAGAATGAATACATTTGGCAATGGTCCTCTCAATGGTGTCATCCAGATCTTGCAGCTGGTTGTGGGAGAACAGAATCAGGACACATTGCCTTTTGTATTATAACCTTGAAAAAGTAAGCAGAAATTCAGTCAAAGTAACAATTTTTCAGATAATCAAACATGCATGGCGGAACTCACTTTCACACTATTTCTTCATGTTATGGAGAAATATAATTCCAAAATACTCTCCCAACACGTCAACAAGAAACATATGTATTTATGATATTTAAGGCTATACAATTCAAGGACAATAAGAGAGCAACTGTCTGTGAAATCTATGAATATATAATTGAGAATTACACATTATACAAAGAACATACTAACCCAAAGATAAGGAAAAATGCGATTTTACACAATTTATCAATTAATAAGTGCTTTATTCGCACTGTACCACGTCATGGACAGAAGTTTGGTTGCTGGGAAGTAGACGAAGCATGGCAGGGTATGTTCGAATATGGCACCTATATATATACAGACAAATCAGGTGAAATCAGAGTCACACAAAAAGAACCCTAATTGTGCACTCAGTCCAAAGGTATAGTCATATAACAGTCAAATACTTATATAGTTGACAATAGGAAACACATGACCTAAAGTAACCACTCCAAACACTGTAGAAAAACAGGTACCAATAAAAGCCAAAATTGGCCAAAATAATAAAATTTACTGAAACTTTGACGCAAAAACACACACT
Organism: Ascaphus truei; assembly: GCF_040206685.1. Taxonomy (NCBI): domain Eukaryota; kingdom Metazoa; phylum Chordata; class Amphibia; order Anura; family Ascaphidae; genus Ascaphus; species Ascaphus truei. The sequence goes on along the minus strand of NC_134483.1, from coordinate 229,416,212 downwards.
ATTCAATTAAAAACACTATTGGGGGGCGGTGCATGCGCGAAGGATCGGAGTATGGAGGCATAAGAGACTAGCTCCGTCCCGCGCGATCAAAAGATAACGAATAAAACTACCCAAAACACAAAACCGGGTTCTTACATTTATACCCAGAGCACTATTAACACCCCAGGATGGCTCCGAAGAAGCCAGGAGGGCAAAAAAAGCAGAAGTTATCAGATGTACGGACGTATTTTGGAGGAGCAGAAGAAAGTGCCCCAACCAGGGAAATGGCCGACACAGATACTGAAATAGAAGGAGATGATGAGGACACAAACGGTCAATCCCAACTCCCAGTCAGACGCCGTGACTTCGAACGACTATACACTGATCTGAAAAAACTTTTACAAGCAGATATCAAGGAAGTCAAGCGAGAGATTACCAAACTGGGGACGAGAACGGATGACCTAGAAACTAAAGTTGATCTCACGATTAAAGCAGGGAGGAAAACTGATAAAAAAACTGCAGACTTACAAAAACAAATAGACGACCTAAAAGAGCGGCAGGAGGATGCGGAAAACAACGATAGACGGAACAACATAAGGATCCGCGGGGTCTCGGAAGAGATGGGGGACTGTGAGGCCTTTACCGCAAGATGGCTGGAGTCCCTAATGCCAGACAGCCCAAAAGAAAAACTTATGATGGATCGTTGTCATCGAGCCCTACGGTCCCGACCAACCCAGAACGACCAACCGAGAGATATCATCCTCCGGCTGCACTATTATACAACCCGTGAAGCGGTACTGCGGCTAACAAGAGCCTTACCGGCGATTGAATTCGAGGCCAATAAAATACAAATCTTCCAGGACCTGTCCCCGCTTACCTTGGCGAGACGTCGCTCCCTGTTCCCCGTAACTAAAGTACTCCGGGACTCTAACACGCGATATCGCTGGACCTTCCCATTCGGACTCCAAGTCACGAAAAACGGGAGATCCCTCACACTAAAGGACATCGGAGAGGACCCGGGTTCCTTAAAGCACCAGGTCTGCAAAGCCCCCTGACGGAAACGGCAGAAGAGGAGCCAGCCTTGGAGCCAGAATGGAACAGAGGACCAACCTCACCAAAACCCAAGCGAATAAAATGAAGATCGCAATAAAGTGCATTTTTGGACACATAAAACACGTTGTTTTTGGTTACTTGAGTTTAAAGTTATCAGCCAAACCGTGCCACGTTGTGCACTGACCCAGAGCAGACCCGCACCTCTACATTGTCCTCAGATCCCAAGTGGAACACCTACAAAAACCCCTGGAATTAAACTTATGTCCCCCCGCTGAGTCCGGTCAAAAGAACCAAGTCCTAGCGGAATAAATTAAGGGACTCACTTTTTGACGATCACCACGAGGGTCGGGGAAGATGGCCGTCATGTTGGAGCTTCTTGCATCCCACCGTGAAGCGCAGAGAGCGGAAATGGCCGACGAGCGGGAACGAAGAGCAGCACATCCTCCTCGAGGCATCAGGAGATCCAAAACCGGAAGCGTATATCACCAAACAGCGTGAGAGACACTGGCGCCATCTTGGAGGTGGCAAATCTGTCCGGAGCGACCGCAAGCCACGAAGGCCCCACAGGCAGGCGGGGACAGCTACAAACAAAGACACAGGCAATTTATCAGCGACGGAGGCCCGACAGGACCAGGATAGCGGTACCGAGAAAGGCGCGGAGACAAAGGGACAAAGACAAAAGGGGGGAACAACAACATAAAATCACACACAAAAATGTGGGTATAGGAGAGTGAGCTAAGCAGGGAAACCCACTCTACATCAGAAGGGCACTCCAGAGGTGACACACGCATAAGATGTTAAACATTAAAGATAAGGGAGAGGCAGGGAGAGGGGGTCATAGAGAGGAAAGGAAAAAGAGCATAAAGAGCACCGGGGTGCTATCAATATGCATGGAGATTGTTAGAGGCACAACACTAGTTAAAGTTAAAGGTTAAGTTGTAGGAACGAATAAGACCCTAAACAAAGGTACAGGTATACGAGCAGTTCAATTTAACAATTGCATAAGGATACATAAGGAATAAAGTTGTTACCTATGTAGACCTACAGAGGGTAGTTAACAAGAGAGAGCGGGCCGGAGGGTAAGAGAGAGCTTCATACCCCGAGGTCGGCATGTGCTGTGGACGAGATCTGGGAGGGAGGGTCTCCCGGGAGGGTCTCCCAGAATCTCGTCAAAGTCCTTTGGGGAGGGAGAGAGGGTAAGGGCCCTTAGGCTGCGGGGCCACACTCCCCGAAGGCGCTGGACTCTACTTCAGGACAGGGAAATCTTGAAAAGGAGACCATACTGTTTATACATGTTTATTTACATGGTGTTTTTTCTTTTATGTCATTTCTGTATCTATCCTCTTGTGTCTTCCCCCCCCCCCACCTATCCCTCTAGCGACTGAGGTCATCAGCAGAGCTGAAGACACAGCCCTACCAGACCGAATATGGAAAAGGACTCCACAGTGTGAGCCCAGCCAGATGTTAGCAGCTACCTCACAGAAGCCACCAGAAGATGATCCTAATGGGTAGAGAGATATGTTGCCTTTCACATAATGTAAAGGGACTGAATAACCCAGCTAAACGTAAGTTGGCCTTTAAAGACTATAAAAGACACAAAGCTGACATCCTCTTCCTTCAAGAGACTCATTTTTCTAAAAAAAGCTACCCCAAATACATAGACAAAGATTTTAACACAATATATCTAGCCTCCGCTTCAGTGAAGAAACGAGGAGTGGCCATTGTATTCCACAAAAATCTGCTGTTCGAGCTAGAGAAAAAGGTAATAGATGCCGAGGGCAGATACATCATTTTAGTGGGATCCATCCAAGGTCAAGCTCTCACACTGGTCTCGCTATATGCCCCTTGCGAACAGGCAGCAGATTTTTTTGCCCTTTTTTTCCGGCTCTTACAGCGGGAGGCAAAGGGTCAAATAATACTGGCAGGAGACCTAAATAGGACGTTAAATCCGAAGTTAGACAGATGTACGGCCCCTAACCCACCCAATAAACGAGATGTACTAACAATCTTACACGGACTTCGAGACTGTCAGCTAGTGGACATCTGGAGGGAGCAACATCCACAGAACAAGGACTATACTTTTTATTCCCACCCCCATGACTGATATAGCCGGATAGATTACTTCCTTGTGTCCAACAGACTGGTCCCAATGGTCTCCCATTCGGGCATACACGATATTTCGTGGTCAGACCATGCACCTATAGAGCTGCGGTGTGAGCTACAGTTGCTGGATAGACCGGGAGCGAACTGGAGATTAAATGAACTACTGCTAAAAATCCCTAAATTTGACCTAGAGATTGCAGATAAAATCAGAGAATATTTCGAAGAGAACGAGGGGAGTGTATCCTCACCTGCCACACTGTGGGAGGCCCATAAGGCTACCCTCCGAGGATCTCTTATGTGCCTAGCTGCTAGACGCAGAAGAGAACAAGAGAGCCAGATAAAGGATCTGAAGGGGAAATTGGCATCCTTGACAGCATTACATAAAAACTCCAAAAAAAGAGGCAATCTTGGCACAAATCCAAGATACCAAAAAGCAACTAAATCTAAAACTGACATCTCAAGCTGAAAAGGAAATGAGCTGGACGAAGCGTCGATTCTTCGAGAAGGCGAACAAGCCGGACACGCTTCTAGCGACTAGACTTAGAAATAAACAAACTTATTGTCAAATACAATCAATACGCACGCAAGGAGGGGAACTTACCTCTAATCCTAAGCAAATCGTAGAGGAATTCAAGCGCTACTACGAGTCGCTCTACGATGGGGGTAAGGTTATCCACAATCAAAAAACGAATAATAATCTCCGAGAATTTCTGAAAGAGGCAAATTTGCCCACATTGGGTCAAGTGGAAAGAGAGGCACTACAGGAAGACTTCTCTTTAGAGTTGATGGACGTTGTAAAGTCTCTTAGGCCAGCCAAGGCACCCGGCCCAGATGGCTACTCAAACCTTTACTATAAAAAATACTTAAAACTTCTAGCCCCACACCTATTGAAACTCTTTAATTCGATACTACAGGGAGCTTCGTTCCCGGCACAGATGCTCCAGGCGTCTATTTCTTTGATCTATAAAGCAGGAAAGGACCCGGCAGACTGTAAGAGCTACCGGCCCATCTCTTTAATCAATACAGACATTAACATTTTCTCAAAACTTATAGCCAATAGAGTGGGTATCGTCCTTCCCAAGCTGATACATCCAGATCAGGTGGGGTTCATTAGTGGCAGACAGGCGGCAGACAACACCAGACGAATAATCGACGTAATAGATTTGGCCCAAAAGCAAAATATCCCTTCGATGGTGCTCAGTCTGGACGCCGAAAAAGCGTTTGACCGGATTGACTGGCTCTACCTGAAAGAGACGCTTGGGGCATTTGGCTTTGGAGGAAGCTTGTTGGGGACCATTCTGGCACTGTACGAGGGGCCAGCAGCGAGGGTGAGACATCAGGGGTTCCCTTCAGAGCTTTTCCAGATTCATAGTGGCACGAGACAGGGATGCCCGTTGTCCCCTTTGCTGTTTGCCCTTTGTATTGAACCCTTGGCGGCGCATATTAGGAACAGCCCGGATGTCACGGGCATAACTATCAAAGAGCAGTCACACAAAGTGGCCCTGTACGCAGATGAAGGGAAACCTTGACATTTTCACAGCCTTTTACCTCTCTACCCAATGTGTTCTCAATCCTAGGGAGATTTCATCAAATTTCGGGATTCAAAATTAATCAGGCCAAATCAGAAGCTCTCAATCTAAATCTGCCCAAATCAACAGAAAAACTAATTGGACTCAATTTTAATTTTAAATGGCAGCCCTCCACGATCAAATATTTAGGGGTTAACCTCACCAAAGACTATAAAACCTTATATAAGGCAAATTACCCACAGTTGTTTAGGACACTAAAGGAGGAACTACGGCGATGGGCAGAATATGGCATCTCGTGGATAGGCAGGATTCAAAGCGTAAAAATGAATCTTCTCCCACGGGTGCTATATCTCTTTCAGACCCTCCCGATTCCCCTGCCAAGAGAAGAGATCCTCTCTTTACAGTCCGCGATAACAAAATTTATTTGGAACAAAAAAAGTCCCAGAATTAAGAAAGATATCTTGAGGAGGCCGACCTCGAGAGGAGGGCTGGGTGTGCCATGCTTGTTCGCTTACTACGAAGCAGCTCAATTAACGCAGATTCTGCAGTTGCACACAGACCCGACCCTTAGGCAATGGATGGCACTGGAGAGGGAGTGCTGCGCTCCGGTGGATCTGAAAAACCTGATATGGCTACCCAGGAGTAGCCATGTACGGATGCAAACACCACTGCAGGCCATGAGAAATTCCCTGAAAATATGGGAGGCCACAAAATTTAGATGTTCTCTCACAACACAGCAGTCATTGATGACCCCCATATGGGGCAACCCAGATTTCGCTCCAGGCCTAGACAGCGCTCATACCAGGGGGTCTGTCATGCGCTTCAGTGCAGTACACAGGTATGGATGATTCAGACACTGGAGTGATGCGAGGGAGCTATACAGGGCCACAGAGGTAACCGGTGCAGGGGGAAGGGGATGATACCTCACCTGCTTTCCTCCGGTTTGGGGTCCACTCTCCTCGCTTGCTCCTGCGTGCTGCCGTCAGAGAGTATCAGGAAAATGGAGGGTATACGGCGCTACTGCGCATGTCCGAAAAAGGCTCCCAGAATTATCTTCAATCAACTTTATTGAACACACACAGGGCTACACCAGCGTCTCCCCCTCAACGCGTTTCACCCTTACACAGAGGGCTTCGTCTCGGAGTGGGGAGAAGTGGTGACAGCCTCTTAAATAGCCTAAAAGCCCGCGAAAGCGGAATAAAGTTGATTGAAGATAATTCTGGGAGCCTTTTTCGGACATGCGCAGTAGCGCCGTATACCCTCCATTTTCCTAGACAGCGCTCAGTTTACAAAGTGGATTCTAGCAGGCTATCTCCGATTATACGATCTGGAGGGCAGGGATGTAATTAAATCCTTCGCTCACGTAAAAGAGGAAAAAAACATTCCGAATACCGAATTGTTTAGATACTTACAGATCAGGGCTTTTTATAACAAGACCCCTATCCGGCCACGGAGAACAAATTTTGAGCAGATGTGTGCCAGGCAAACGGACGCACAGGGACTAACCTCTCGAATGTACAGGGAAGTGATCTGTCCGGAGGCAGCCGACGCGCCCAGACTTAACTACATGATGCAATGGGAAGCTGACTTAGGGAACACACTAGAGGATGACGAATGGGACAGGATCCTACAGGCAGCAGCGAAAAGCTCTATCTGTACCACACTAAAGGAGAACGCCAATAAGGTCCTGATGCGTTGGTACTATACCCCAACAAAACTCTCTAAATTTGTCAAAGGCTATTCCCCGCTCTGCCCCAAGCAGTGTGGGGAAAGAGCAGACATGCTCCACATGCTGTGGTCGTGCACAAAGGTGGCCCCGATTTGGGGTGAGGTCCAGGAGTGGCTGCAGCGGCTAATGGAGATCGAGGTCCCCATGGACCCATGGCTGTTCCTGCTGGGTCAGCGGGTTCAGGGGTTCTCGAACGCAACACATAAACTAATTGCACACTTCGCCACTGCCACCATATGTGAGATCGCAGCATTGTGGAAGCAACCGGAGATTCCAATTATACCCAAAATCAGAAATAGAATTTGGTTCATCTGCCGGATGGAACAGTTGACAAGTCTGGTCAACGACACCGGCACAAATTTCCTAAAAGTTTGGTCACCTTGGTTGACACAGACAGACATCCCGGGGATAGATGTTACCAACATATTGCAATGATATTCAGAAAAGGCGTTCTCCGGTAGCGAAATGTATCCTAGACGTTAGGCCCTGGGTTAAGTGACGTAAAAGGGTAGACTTAGCCAAAGCATAACTCAATTTAGAGGGGGAAAGTCAGAATAAAGACACTCCAACAGCTGAGGTCCCGGACCTAACCATGGAAGTTTAAACAGACATAGAACAAAAGCCACCTGAGTCGCCCACCCCCCTCCCCTCCCCCTTCTTTCCCTATCCCTGGTTCCTATGTCCGTCCTGTATGTCATGTCACGTAATACATGTTGATTGGAGGAGAAAAACGGAAATAAGGTGACTCGTTGTAAGCCAATGGATTGTGTTAACATGTATGTACTGTTTCACCTAATAAAATGAAAGTTATAAAAAAAAAACCACTATTGGGAATAATTCCCAGTATCACATTAGTAGTGTGAAGGGTGCTAGTAAATAGTAAACCACCATACATCTCAGTATGAAGGATAAGTGTAGGTGTATATATAGCAATCCCAAGATCAATCATGCAAAATAAGCAGCCTGTTATCATAACAGGTCATGAATGGGAGTGGAAGAAATAAACCCACTTACATAGAGTGGAAGAAATAAACCCACTAGTAAATCTGGCATCTATAATGCATACCACGCAAATGAAACAGTGAATAATAAAATTATTATACTGTTCCTGAAACCACACATATGTATTAATGATTATAAGCCACATAGAAAATACTTAGCTAGGATGATGGTTAGAGATCACAAGGTCACAGCTGACATCAGTATCTATACAGAGAAATAGCATAATCTCAGAGGTGCTAAATGCCTAGGGACCTCAATAGCCCATTACATGGAATAGCAATACAGGGCACTGTGAAAGGTGCTCCTCGAAGGATATCTGTAACACATATAGTGTAATGCGTAGTATGGAGCCACAGTGACAGTTGCCTGTATTGGAATAGTTGTAGGAATGTGTGTGTGTGTGGTACAGTGGTAGCCCATAGCTGTACTCGTTTTGCCCCTAGCTTCGCGAACCTGTATGTGGGAGATTGGGAAAACAATTTCATTTGGACTGATAATCCCTACACCAGTAATATCATCATGTGGCGACGCTACATAGATGACTTCCTGGTGGTTTGGGATGGGGACCTCGAATCAGCTAACCAATTTTTGTCTTTCATTAATGTAAATGATTATAATTTGGTTTTTACACACCAGACCGATGAGAAAGTGATTAATTATTTAGACCTTAAATTGACATTCACGTATGAGGGAAAAGTGTTGACTGAAACATTCTTTAAAGATGTTGACACAAATAATCTGTTAATGGCAACAAGCAACCACAAGGATACCTGGATCAAGAATATCCCGGGGGGCCAGTTCACGAGACTCAAAAGAAACTGCAGCAATAATGACACTTTTAACATACAAGCAGAAAAACTTTATAGTCGCTCTATTGAGAGAGGATACAACTCTGAACATCTGAAAAGGGAACTCGAAAGAGTTCGACTAATAGACCGTAATGAACTGTTGATACAGACAAAAAAATCAGGTAAAAAGGATATAAAGAAAGCTGATGTGGCATTTATAACTAATTTTAACTCAGCTCATAAGAGCATTGAGAAGGTGTTCATTAAACATTGGGACATTTTGAGTCATGATCCAGTTCTATGTGAACACTTGACTAAAAAGCCGAGATTCATCTATTGGAAGGCTCCCAATTTAAAAAATACTTTAGCCCCCAGTGACATTGGGCCAATGACAAATGTAAGTAATAGCAGAACCTGGCTTGGTACTAAACCGACGGGTAACTTTAATTGTGCTAGGTGCTCTACCTGTAAATTTATGCACTCCAATTGTAAGACCTTAATGTCAAAGAAAACAAAGGAGATCTTTAAGGTGGATGACTTTATTACTTGTGATTCAACCTACATAGTGTACCTACTTGAGTGTGCATGTGGGTTACACTATGTGGGGATGACTAAACGCAATTTGAAAGTCCGAATACAGGAACATGTTCGCAATATTGTAAATGGCTATGAAAAGCATAGTGTGTCAAGACATTTTCTGGTTCATCATCAGAAAGATCCCTCCTCTTTAACCTTTTTAGGTATTAAACATGTACCAACTAATAGGAGAGGGGGTGATAGACTGAAAGCTCTTTCTACTGAGGAATCCTTCTGGATCCATAAATTGGATTGTATGGCCCCTAAAGGGTTAAATGAAGACTTGGACGTTTGGGCCCTTTACTAAGAATTTAGGACTAGCTTATAATGTTTTTTGTTACTCATCTGAATGCTAAGGGTTATGTGTGGTCATTTATGTCCATTGAACAATGCATTAAATTGATAAATATTACTTGGAGGTTTCTCTCCTAAATTATAGGTTCTGCCATGTGTATTAAAACCTTTTCATAAAATACTAATTGCAGTAATTCAATTTTAATCATGCTGTGTTTTTAATCCAATTTTTTTCTCCCTTTTTTTCCTCTATTTCTTTTGCAGATAATTTATTGTTATTTGAATAAACTTGTGTGTTAATAAACATTGAATATAACCTAAAGTCACTGTCACGCCCTTGAATTTGAGCATTTTTATTTGATTGGCTCTGGTCTAATTGGTTTGACCAATTAACATTAAGGCATATGTATATAAGCTCTGCGGTAGTGGCAGTGAATTTATCCCTGATGAAGAAGCATTTTATCAGCTTCGAAACGCGTAGGATTACTTTTATTACGATTGTGGTACCTTTTACAGTATATACCCCTTGCTAAATTTCTGTGTTCATTTGAACATTTTTACTGTATGATTCCTGCCTGCATTGAATCTGCTACGGCCCTTGTGAAGCTGTATGCTGCGCGTGTGACGTCATCACAGTGCGCTTTCACCGGCGGACTACCACTGCTCAGTACCAGCTGCAGAGACCGCAGTAAGAGTACACCATTGTACTCCAACGTTACCGGCTACCAGAGACTTTAATCTTCTGTGCTGAGTGCCTGAAAGCGAGACATATGACCGGGTGATCGAGTGGTCTTGCTGGACGCTGCGGATACCACCTCCATGCTGCTGCCTTAGTGAGGGATCGTGGGGGACGCAGGCGACATTTCCTGACTACAGGACCCGATTACACAGAGTTGCTTCCTCCAGACCGGTTGATTTGATGTTTGCCGTGTGGTAATTTCGTGTGGTTATACACGTAAATGTGATTATTTTATACAATTGATGTACGCAGAATACTCACCCTTTACTATCACTAATATATATCTTTGATAAACTTCACCATTAGCGTTTTGCGCTGTTATTTTGTGTCTTTATCTCTTAGTTCGTGAGAGTTTTTTGAGCAACTCTTTTATTTAGCAGCAGACGCTACACCAACGGTTTTGTATGGTTTAATCATTATTTATCACTTCCACAGTGGGGTTGAACTTTGAGTGATTATAAGTTATTTACTTTTATCACCAAGGACTAATTTTATGGTGTATGATTTAGACATTGTCTTTAATACGATTGAATGTTTTTTGGGTTGCGCACTTTTTTCTGTTTAGCTTCAGTAATGTGTCGACTTGCAGGTGTTTCGTTTAAAAAAGATACCACAGTGTGCTATTGTAACTTGGCCTGGAGATTGAAGGAAGAGGTTGCAAAAATGTATCAATTTAGGCTTTTCATATTAAAGAAAGACAAAGACCAGTTTCGGTTACAGTATTCTCCAGAGACCCGCCCGCCATGAGTGTTCCAGTGCAGCCCGCTTTCCAAAAACCCAACAGAAGTTACGCGTATTTGATATGGGCCGCGATTAATGCAACAGAGGATAAGATGGCAACAGTTGTTCAAATTTATCAGTATTTTGTCGAAAACTATGACTTTTACAAATTTTCGCCAACTCCTCATACGTGGAAGCGTGCTATAAGGAAAAGGTTATTTAGCGATCCCTGTTTTTATCGTATTGAGCCACAATTTGTTGGAGGGTATTGGTGTGTATCACCGGCTTTTTCCTGTATCTATGATCATGATGACGGCAAAAGGCGAAGGGTCGTGTTAAAACCAACTAAGAAACGACAGTCGCTGCCAAGCAATGCACCAGCACCGGCTTCCAATGACGGTCCCACCGTCAGTGACAACCCTGAGCCTGAGCTGGATTTCGCGTGCAGTTTCGATCAAGCTTGCATGTACCTAAGCAATTTCCAGCCTCATCAGCTGACTACAGGTTGACAAGTCCCACTGCAAACTATCGACGTGGATGATCAAGAACGCTGGACTGGCAGTGGACCGGCGCCGGCGCCAGCTGAAATGGAAATTCTATGGTGAGTATTGTTGCCGTATTATTTTCTGTGTTTTTTTTATTTTGACAATACAGTATCAATATCAGTGCGATTCAAAAGTCAAGCGATTCTCCTGTAAGCAATATCATTGGCTGAGCGTCTTCAACAGTACTGTACTGCAGATACTGAACTACTGTATTGGTGGAACGCTAGGCGCATGCGCATTGAACCTTCTTGAAACGCATACTGTATGCGTGTCATTACATCGACGGAAGTCGCATGCGCATGTGAACAGGAGATGCCCCCCGAGAAAATTATTGGTGGGACTGGCTGGGAACTACTTTAGGGGGCTGACCATTACAGTAAAACCTTTCTTTTTGTTTTTCCTCAGAAAAGAAAACGGCTAATGGAGGGATATCGATGGATAATATCGCTTTGTTTAACAATGCCTGCTGAATCGGATTTAAAAAACCACGTACCGGAGTCTACAGTTTAGCGGCCGTAATTATTGATTAGGATAGAATACTGTAATACTGTACCTGAAACAGTATGCTGATGTTTTCCGGCCGTACAGTATACTGTACAATACTTTTTTATATACAGTACAGTATACTGTGTAATAAACCCGAAAAAATTAAAATTATGCATTTATTCTACATGTATCACATACATTATGTGTCTTCTACAGTATACAGTGCCAGTACATACAGTACAGTACAGTTTGTGTCTTCTATTTTTTTAATACTCTTATACTGAGCATGCCTACAGTATACAGTGCAGTATGCCTCGACATTCTAGAAACACTGTATTTTGTTACAGTAGCAAAGAAGCAAATGGAACAATGTAAAACAAATCAACATGTTCTTTAATTGGTGGAGTAAGTACAAAAACATTTATTTACAAATACTGTACAATGTAGAAACATTTTAAGTGCACAGCAATTCAAAACATCAACAGGTGTATGGTTTACTGCTACATTTGTGAAAACATTTATGTCAGTCAGTATGATTTACAGTCACATGTTTTAAAAAAATATTCTTTATTCATAAAATAAGCAAAACGCAACATCTCCTTTATTAAAGAACGTCAAGTCAAAACATATACTGTACAGTAGGATGGTGTGCAAAACAGTCTGCACCAGTACAGTCCTTGAGGGCAGCAAACAGGGCGGGTTTTCAGGGTAACCTTTGAAAACCGTGCCTGTTTGCGCCTCCCAGGGACTGGAATTATGCAGGTCCTGTGTGTGTGGACAGCAAGTTAAAACATTTCTGTATAAATACAAGTAAAAAAACACACAACAACATCTCCTTTATTTAAGTACAGCAGGTCAAAAACATGTAGAGTACAATACAGTTCAGCAGAACAGTATGGTCTTACCTGTGATTACAAAAAAAAAATTATTCATAAAATACAGTATACAAACGAATCATCTCCTTTATTAAAGAAACATATACAGTACAGTGGGATGGTGTGCAAAACTGTCAGTCAGACCTGCACCACTACAGTCCTCGAGGGCAGCAAACAGGGCAGGTTTTCAGGACAACCTTGAAAACAGTGCCTGTTTGCGGCCCTCAGGGACTGGAATTGTGCAGGTCCTATGTGTGTGGACAGCAAGTTAAAACATTTCTGTATAAATACAAGTAAAAAAACACACAACAACATCTCCTTTATTTAAGTACAGCAGGTCAAATCATGTAGAGTACAATACAGTTCAGCACAACAGTATGGTCTTACAGAAAGTCCTCCACATTGTCCGTCCATGGCCGATTCCTTGCATGGCGCAAAACGCCATTAATGCAGTCTCGAACACCTTTCATTACAGGATCTGTAATTGGATAAAAGCGCCGCATTTCATCCTGAATGTTCTTTCTTAAATTGGCAGGAAGCGCCTTTTTAACGCGATTTCCTTCGTAGTTCACTTTGAAGGCCCAGTCGCAGTACAACGAGTAGGGAACATGGTGCTTAAAAAGTAACAAGGCATACTTGTGGGGTGCACCAGCACTCTTCACCCTATACTTCTCCCTGAGCGCCGGTGGCAGATCGCACAGGGTGATGTCGGGCACCGTATCGATGCGAGCGAATGTAGGTCTTTTGGGAGCGGGTGTGCTTGAGGCGACGGGTGATGGTAGGTTGACTGGGAGGAAGCTTTCCTCCGGTCTTGGTCGCCGTGTTGTCTCCTGGCATGGTCTTGACGGGGTTGTCATGTGCTCCTCAACGGCATACATGTACACTACATCTTCTGGTGGAGGGGTTGCGCTTGGTGATGGAAGGGGGTCGAAGGTCCCATTCATCACATCCATGTCACCCCCCTGCTCCAGCGTCGGAGAAACAGGGGTATTAACACCGAGCAAATAATCTATGCCCGCTATGTCAGCATCTATCTTCTCCATCCGTCGATTCATCCGTTGATCCATATCTAGCATCCGTTGATCCATATGTATAATCCATTGATCCATATGTAGCATCCGTTGCTCCACATTTAACATGGTCTCCAGAAGCAAATCTATCTTTGCTAGCACAATAGAATTCCCAGGGAGATCCACTCTTATCCCAATCAGCATACGGTCTAACGAGCTGCTTCTTGTGCATGGCGTGTGGACATCTGGGAGGATGAGATGGGGGTTCCATGGAGAGAAGCGACGTCAAAGAAGGGTGGAGGAGGTGACCTGTGGATATCCGGTAGAGGATAAGCGGGATTTCCGGGTGAGAAGCAGATTCGTCTAAGAGTAAAGGAGAAAGTGTCCTGTGGATTTCAGAGGCGGCAGCGTCGTCGGATAGAACCGGAGAAGATGGCCTATAGGTTTCCGGGAGGGCAGAGTCAAGGACAAGGGGTGGAGAAGACGGGCTGAAGATTTCCGGGACAGCGGCGGCAGAGTTGTCGAAGCGTATGGGAGGAAGTGGTCGGGGGAAGGGGGGGGAAGTGGTCGATGGGTTGGCTGCCAATCGTTTTGTGTCGAGAGTACATCATCGTATATCTTCTTGACATAATAAGGCTGAGGTCTATAAAAGCCTTTAGCCTTTGGGGTCAGCAGAAGGTTTTCTTTATAGGCCTTAGCCTCTCGCTTTTGCCTTGGCGTGGAAACGGCAACCGCCTTTCGCTTTTTCTGCATGACAGGCACGGCAGAGGCGAGTGGGTTCCTGCATCCATAGAATCGGGGTTGCTCCATAGAAGCAGGTGGCACAATGCAGTATCTGGACAAGGGCAAGTTCAGATAAAGATCATCGAGTGGTGGGCTATGCAAAGTGTGTAACCTTTTATGCATGGTAGCGAGGTACAGGTATTGAAAGTGGGCATACACTAATGTGAATCATTAACGTATAAATACACCATCCATTTTGTGGATTCACTGCACATTGAATACACATCGACTAAACATCGAATATACATTCTTGTGTTTGTATTTCTTTCTACTCGCAGCAATGCCTGTTAAAAAGATTTCCAAGGATCTCAGCATGCGAATTAAGGAGATGTACACGAGCGGACACCGAATTGCTGCTATCCAAATCTGATTAGCTACTTCTGGCCTCGTTGTGCCAGCAACCACTGTGAGCTATCATGCACACGGAAAAAACAGAGAACGCAAAAGGGCACCAAGGGTAACTAACGCGTAAGTATATTTATAACACTTTAAAAAAAAAATTAGATCCAAAAATGTACTGTACATCTACAGTACTGTATCTAATATTTTTGTTATTTCTGTAGATTTATATTACAACAGTATATATATTTTGTATATTTATATAACAACAGTATATATATTTTGTATATTTATATTACAACAGTATATATATTTTGTATATTCATATTTATATTACAACAGTATATATATTTATATTTATATTACAACAGTATATATATTTATATTTATATTACAACAGTATATATATTTTGTATATTCATATTTATATTACAACAGTATATTTATTTTGTATATTTATATTTATATTACAACAGTATATAAATTTTGTATATTTATATTTATATTACAACAGTATATATATTTTGTATATTTATATTTATATTACAACAGTATATATATTTTGTATATTTATATCAGTACAGTATATATATTTTGTATATTTATATTTAGATCAGTACAGTATATATATATTTTGTATATTTATATTACAACAGTATATATTTTTTATATTTATATTTATATTACAACAGTATGTATATTTTTTATATTTATAAAACAGTATATTTTTTTTTATATTTATATGACAGTACATATAATTTTTATATTGCTGCATATTAACAAAACAATATATTTTCTTTACATTGTAGAGAGACAACTCTTCTGGTGGACAAAATAAGTGAGGAGAATGATGAGAAGAGTGCATTAAGGGTCAAAAACACTGCAGGGAAAGCACAATCTCACTGTATTCGAGAGCAGCATAAAGAAGATGAGACGCAGCATTGGATGGAAATATGGACGTGTGAGGTTAGTACTGGACAGTACAGGAGGTAAAAGTGTTGTTTAGGAAACTGTACTGTACCGCTAAAATTATTTATTCCTTGTCATTACAGAGCGTACCCCATGATACGGGACGCAAACAAAATCAAAAGATTGGTCCAGGCCCAGGCATGGATCGACAGTGGGGAGACTTTCCAGGATTGCATCTTCACTGATGAGTCTACTGTGTCGCTGGAGAGATTTGCAAGCTTTGCATTCCACAAAAAAAGCTGCATATGTTTGAAGCCGCAGCCAAAACACTCCGTGAAGCTGCATGTGTGGGGTGCCATCTCTAGGCGTGGACCAGGATGCATTGTCATCTTTGAAGGTAAAATATATCAAATATAATGTAGCCTTATGCACTGTACTTTACTAGTGTAACCTTACTGTATGCACTGTACTGTACTATTGTGCAGTTTTTTGAGCACTTTTCTTTTCTTGCTATAGGAATAATGAATAAAGCTTTCTTCCAAGACAACATTGTCCCTGAGATGCAATATATCACACGCGAGTTCCCCAATGGTCACCGCTTCTACCAGGACAACGATCCGAAGCACACCGCGTCATCAGCGCATATCCTTGAGCGCGGTATCAACTGGGTGAAGACGCCAGCGGAGTAAGTGCAGTAGACCGTGTCTCATTTTTCCCCCCACTGTTTATACTGTGTACTGTATCTCTTAAACTAATTGTCCTTTTTTTCCAATGACAGATCGCCAGACTTCAATCCGATCGAAATGGTCAGGCATCAGCTGAAGGACCATATCCGCAAAAAGTGGTGAAACCCTCCAAAAAGGACGAGTTATTGAAAGGCATAATGAGTTTTTGGATTGATGTACTCACCGTGGAACGCTGCAATAAATATATAGACCATATTGCGACTGTGTTGCCCATTGTGATCGCACGTAATGGGCAAGCATCAGGAAAGTAGTACTGTGCTGTAGTATTGTAAGTACAGTATGATACAGGTAAGTATGGCACAGATTTTTTCTTTCCTAATAGTCAGAGTATACTGTACAGTAGGTACAGTTTTTTTTTACAGAGAGAGCAGCACCAGCCAGCTGGTTACATAGTATTTTACAGTAGTCAGAGTATACAGTAGTTCCAGTATACAGTAGACTAGTTTGACAGTAGTACAGTAACTGCCTACTAACTGGTCATTTTTTTTTCTTTTCAGAGAAAGCAGCACCAGCCATCTAAAGTAGTACTACATATCACACAATGCCATAATACAGTACGCACATACAGTAACTGCACTAATTTTTTGTTTCTTGTCGTTTCAGGAAAAAAGGGTGGCCGGGGGGGAGGTGGGGTGTTGTGTCCAGTTTAATCTGTTTGTACAGTCAAATGTACAGTATATAAACAGCAGTATTGATGTACACAAAACCTCTCCTCTCTCAATGAACTACTGTACTGTACATGGAATGAGGAACAAGATAACGACGGAAAAAATAATATTACTATGTACAGTATACTGTGTATATATATATATATATATATATATATATATATATATATATAACAAAAAGCAGCAGCCAGCACTCCAAGCAACAAATGTAAAGTCAAGGTGCATGCTCCATAGAAATCAATATAGAAACCCTGTCTTCCCATAAGAAAAGGCACAAAAGCAGCAACACTCAGATAAAGCAAAAAGACATGTATTAGCAGTTACAAAACAGCACACTATAAACCCAACGTTTCGGTCCTAGGCAGGACCTTCCTCAGTGGGGAGCACCCCCCTGAGGAAGGTCCTGCCTAGGACCGAAACGTTGGGTTTATAGTGTGCTGTTTTGTAACTGCTAATACATGTCTTTTTGCTTTATCTGAGTGTTGCTGCTTTTGTGCCTTTTCTTATGGGAAGACAGGGTTATATATATATATATATATATATATATATATATATATATATATATATATATATATATATATATATATATATATATATATATATATATACAGTATACATATATTATACATTACAGTGTATATATATTATTACATAATATTCTTATAAATGTGCATAATTCATGTTACTCCATGTTTTACAAATGTTTTCTAAATGTTTATCCAATTTCAATCTGCCAGAAGAACTTAATAAAGACTGCATTATGCTATTATTCATGATTATTTTTATATTTGTATTTTTTTGTTCCTGATGAAATAAAATAAATATTTATTCACATTCCTGGTAATCATTGACAACAACCACACACCCCCCACCCCTACAGTATAAGAATGAATGACTAAACAACATGAATCAGTTAATGGTTTTTTTTAATCTCAATTCTCACAATGCTGTGCAAATCATATTTACATTTCAAATTCAAAAAGGGATTTTCCAAAGCGTTACATAAACAAAGCCTCAAAGGGTTGGGGGGATGGGTGAGTCATGTGCAGTAATCAGCTAGCTCCCATCTCAAAGAAGCTTAGAGTACACGCAGGCGCAGTGAGGCGATTGACGCTCGGCCAGGGACGGATTAAAAACACAATGACTAACTTCAGAAAATGAATGACTCTGTGGAGGTGTCTGTCGAAAAGAGTTTGTGTGTGCGTGGGGGAGGGATGAAGGATTAGTTGTGCAGCAGTTCAAAAAAATTATATACTGTAGAGTAGAGTACAGTAATTTCAAAAGGCAGTTCATCATAATAATTTGATCAATAAACCCCCAAATACAACCCCCAAATACAGTACATAAAAAGCAAGTCACTTTATCTCCCTGAGCCTCAGGCACCAAAAACATACAGTAGATTGTGAGCACCACGGGACAGGGAGGGACCTGTGCCTGCAAAATGTCTCTGGAAAGCGCTACGTATACTGTAATAACAGCGCTATACAAAAACATGCTATTATTATTATTATAATATCAAGGTGATGCTCTGTGCAAATCAAATTCGAGAAGGGATTTTCCAAAACGTTGCCATAAACAAAGCCTCAAAGCTCCCGTCTCAAAGAGAATTACACGCAGCCGCAGTGAGGCTTTGTACTGTAGCTCGTCTTTGGACGGATTAAGAACACAATGGCAAGATTCAGAAAATTAACGACTCTGTGGAGAGGGGGGGGGGGTTGGGTGACTCATGCGCAGTAAGCAGCTAGCTCCCATCTCAAAGAGGCTTAGAGTACACGCAGGCGCAGTGAGGCTATTGATGCTCGGCTAGGGACTAACTTCAGAAAATGAATGACTCTGTGCAGGTGTCTGTCGAATGACTCTGTGGAGAAGGGGGGGGTTGGGTGACTCATGCGCAGTAAGCAGCTAAGCAGCTAAGCAGCTAAGCAGCTAAGCAGCTAAATAGCTCCCATCTGAACAAGGATCATACGCAGGCGCAGTGAGGCTTTGAAGGTCGGCTAGGGACGGATTAAAAACACAATGGCAAGATTCCAAAAATTAAAGACAGCCGCATGAAGTTCAAAGCTAAAGGCATACTTTAATTTCAAAAGGCAGTTCATCATAATAATACACCCCCAAATACAGTACGTAAAAACCACACAAATCAACCATGTGCAGTCAAACGCTCAGGGTTGCAGTCAAAAGCTACAGCACAGATTGAATATTGTAATACAGTAAGATGGTTTTTGCAGGCTTGTGGAGAAAAAAAATAACAATAATTTTTTTTTTTAATTTTTAATTTTTTTTTGGGTCACTCACTCAGGCAAGCAAGCAGTGGTGGGTGAAGTTACAGGCGTATGCGCAGTAAATTCCTGCTGTCAAGTAGGAATGTGATTGAAACCAGACACACGTTCAAAAGAATGGTGTGGGAGAGATGTACTGCATTGCACAGAGATAAGAAGTTGAAATACCCTGCAGTGCAGTTAATTATCCCGAGCGAGGGGAGAGCGCTGTATATGCCGAAATGTGATACTGTTACAGTACAGTACACGCCTATGCGTTTCAACAATTTTCAAATGAGACATACTGTACTGTACTGCAGAATAGCACTGCAAATGCATGTATACTTTAAATATGCAAATTTACAATTACTGCGTGCGCACACACAGACTGTGTACTGACATAGGTTGAACCGCGAAGGTATTAGACCTCCAAGACAACAGCTCGCAAACGCCCCCCTGAGTTTTTACACGGCATTGCAGTATTGCAGACAGTGAGAATAAAATGCTAATATCACGAGAGCGAAAATAACGCAGTTCACTCCGGGCGAAAACGACACAAAACCGCACATAACCGGGATAATCTGAAAATCGCGGATCTAGCCGATTTAGACTAAAGGCGGCCGCCACTGTATCAAATTGGTGAAAAATGCAGCACTTCCCCGGTCTTCGTGAAGAAAGATATTTATTGGCAGATCGATATTTTGGTTCAAAAAATATGAACCTTTCTCCAGAGAGCCATTTTTTATGACCGAAAGGTACATTTTTTATAACCGAAATGTCGATCTGTCAATAAACATCTCACTTCCTGAAGAGCATGTGAGCATTGCATTTTTCCCCAATTGTATACTGTACAATTAATAGACACACATTTTTCTAATTATACTATGACTATCAAAACAGGTACTCCCAGGCAGTCCTTATTACACTGGCCCCACTAGTCACTACTATATAGCTCCTACAGGGTCTAGTGGTGCTTGGAAAGCCACATACAAAGCTCAAGAGTTCTATAGCTCTCACTGTAACCTGCAGCCAGGCAGTCTCAGGGGTCTTTGTAATTTTCTGGCTTCTCCCAGTGCAGACAATAGCTCCTCAGCTGTTGGTAGCTCAGCAGAAATTAGCTCCTGGCTCTCTCACCTCTCCTACGCTGGGCAGTGCTGGAAAAAAATAGGTCACTCTCCTTTTCTTCCTTTACCGACACCACATGTCCTCTCCATTTTGTAACGGGTCCATACAGTGAAAAGGAGGATTCAAACTGGTGATGTTTTCCAGTTACCCCACTGACTTATGGTCAATTAATAAAATTCAAGCATGGGCATATTTTCTTGAGCATACTATATAAGCCAAATAGTTTTCTGGGCCATCCTAGGTACACCAAGGGAAATAAGCTTTCCAGGAACATTACAGTGTCCCTTATGTTTCTCATATGGAATAATTATTTTTATGTAGCATGTCCATGATAGTCTAATTACTGTACAATGTTTAACAGTGACTAAAATACAGAATGTACAGCAGCAACCCAATGTGTTTGATGCACCCTATCAGAAGGAATACAGGTAGCCCTTAGTCGCTATAGTCAAGGGGTGCTACATAAGAATGATCTCCCACTCTCCCACATTCAAATGATTAGGAAGCATCAAAGCAGGTGAAACATTTTTAAGGCCTTTGTAGAATTTGAGGATTAATAGCTACTCTTCACAAGATATTTACATTTTTTTTAATATTCTTATCTCAATGCTCATTTCAGGGAAAAAAGACCTCACTACATGCATCTCCCTTGCTGTCTTCAATTTCAGTTCTAATATTAAATCTGTATTTAGCATGCATCTAATTACCTCCATTTGTGTCAGTTTTGTTTTCCACCTGGAATACCAAAATTGAACTAATGAGATATTCAGATACACACATCCCATTAACATCTGCTCTGTAATTTGCTTCAGATTTGGTATTGCCCTTAAATCTTCCAGTAATGTTCCTCAAAGGAACTGGCATCTAAAAGCCAAGTGTGTGACGGCAACACATTTTCATTCATATGCACATTTCCACATGGCAAAGCTATTACAATTTAGTTTTCTTTGTATTTCATTTTCATCTGTTCTTGATAAATCAATGTATTTATCAACAACTTTTGTTTCATTCATGCATTTTACACAGAGGAAAGAAGCATCAGAACATGAAAGCAAAGACAAATAATAAAACATAATTCAGTTAAAAACACCAACAATTAAAAGAACATTTTGTCAAATATAAATACTAAAATCAAACATATATTATAATAATAGTAATTATTATTATGTGACCAATAACTCTGCTTTTCTTAATATCTCAAATAAAGAAGCATTCATGCATTCAAAAAAGGACGTATTAAACAAAGAAGAACAATAGTGGTATATTCATAGAGTGAATATATATCTATGCATGATATAATAAATGTGGTTATTAAGATTAAATATTTTTTCCCCTTGTTTAGAGTTTCAGCATATTTTTCCTTTAAAATCAGCAATGTGCTTTATATGTTTCTTTTGAGACTTCCTTTAAAATAGCTAAACACATGCGTTAAAAGTGTAACACTTTTGATAACAAGATATAGCATAACATATTAGATATCAAGACAGCTTGTTTTGATGCATATTAAATACACAGACACATTTAAGAAATAATGACATGTAAAAACAAAAAAAAAACAGTCCAGGAAATATAACAATTTCATAACATATTAGAAACCTATCAGTGGTAACTGTTTTTCAATTGCTTTTTGTATTTTTTTTAAAAATCTGTATGTCAGAAAGAAGATTTGTTTAATATCTCTCTCTGTCTCATACTGATAGACCGGTATGTGACAGAACGTACAGTTTAACAGCATCAAGTAAACATTTCCCAAGTGAAGGTTTGTGTCTCATACTAACATTTACATAAGCGTATATGAAGATTATGAATGGGGACACTAAGGTATGGTATTTTGTCCCAAGTCTGTGTATTTGGTCTCAAGTGTGTATACAGTACATGAACATGGTCACATCTCTGATAAGGCGCTGGTATGTGGGTGTCAACTCCAATTGCCACCCTAAAATGTTTCCTAGAGGTATTAATCTGATCACACTGAAATTAATCAAGCAGTAAAATGGTTAGTTTTGAGAAAATGATGTCCATTTTCAGAATTACAGAAAGAGAAATTTTTATGTTTACAAAATGTTAGAGATGGGGGATCAGCCAACTCCTTTTGGTCCGTGGATTTTTGCAGATCACTCTCAAAAAGGCAAGAGGCAATCCAGTGGTTGTGGTTTCTAGTCCTGTTGGGTCTGACATAATTCCAGTCATTAAATTGGTACATTTGGCTTATCAACCCATATATATGAAATGTGGGAGGGGACTCATTTAAATATACTTTGCATATAAATTAGCATATCTCCCAGTCAGGTACCTGTGCTTTTTATCAGCACAGGCATATCTCCCTTATTTATTTTGAGGGACATTTGAGGGATAGATATACAACTCTCCCTCTCTCCCCTCCTCCCTTCCCCCCTTCATCTGTCCTCTCCGCTCTCCCCTCCTTCCCCTCTCTCTTTTTTAACAATCCAGCAATAGATTTTAGTGGGTTGGACAGATGTTGTCAAAACAATCCATAGAATGCCGTCAAAATGGATTTGGACTGTTCTGCCCATCCCTACAAAATATATGTGGAGAGAAGGGCATAGCCAGTGGTCAAACTGTGAAGCTAATATGGTGTACTGTGTACCAACACTTTACAAATGGCAAAACAGGAGAACAACTACTTTTTATTTACAAACTTACAGCTCTGCCTCTTAAAGAAAATTTGATTTACATTTAGTGGTGTCCTCCCTTTCTGATTTCAGAGTTTTCATATTACATGAACCAAAACCTAAAATAAGGTTAAATTAGCTTTGCCACAATGTTTAACAGATTTTTAAAATTCATTTATGAAATGGACATGCACTCACCCGTAGACATTTATTTTCCTGCTTGTAGGTGCAGGTCATGGAGAGGGCTGGATCCTGCAGCACGATCTCTTCTAGTAATCAACATAATTTATGTTCTCCACCGCACACCAAATAACTGGAACTGTCAATCCACTTCAAATTTTATACTTGCTGGGAAGCAGTAAAAATGCACAGGGTTTCTGGAGATGCTACCTGAGGAAGGGGACACCCCCTTTCCCTGAAATGTTGTGCATTTTTATCGCTTGCCAGCAAGAATAAAAATTTGAAACTGTCACTTCCAGTTAAGTTATTTGGTGTGCGCTGGAGAACATAAATTGTATAGGTTTTTTTTAAATGTGTAGACATCAGCTACAGTACTGTAACTGGGGCTAAACCAATGTAAAATAATTGTACCAGATTTATCAAAGGAAAAACTCAAATTGCTTTCAATAGAATTCTTTTACTTTGATAAATATGGCTCTGTGTTTTCACTGGTTCTACCCCAGTTTTGTCTGGAGACTTTAGTATGTAACTCCTTTTGTAGAAGATCTTCAGAAGTCTGCTAATGACTTAATGAGATGTTAACTTCAGTTAACGTATCGTTAAGGGCTAACTGGAATCTTCAAAGCTTTCTAATGAGGGTGTGCCTCCTTGATACCGGTGCCATCAGTGCCTCTGTAAGTTCTGGCATCTCCTATCACATGACAACACATCACAATGTTATGTCGCATCGGCACATGGCATTGCATTGCCATGATAACGTGATGCTGCAACATCACATGAGACCACGTAGCAGAAGCAAATGCCGGCTGGACAAGGTGTGACGTAACCGGAGGTGGCGTCTGTGTGCTCGAAGGCTTGAAACCGCTACATCATCTATTGCTCCTGGGGGTGGTGTCTTTTTGTGCTCACTCGCCTCAGGTGACGACTTTCGGCTCGCCGGCCCTGTATACCAGTGCTGGAATGTGTCCAATCAAATAGCTTTGATTACTAAATATGGTCCTGTATTTTTTTTATAATATTTAAAACCAGAGACAGATCATGAAACACAGACAGAGCTCAGTGCACACCCAGTGAAACTTATACACGGTACAGTGCCTAAATATATATGTATAGATATCTTTTGAATAAAATGGTCTTTTAGTTTAACATTTTGGCCAAAGTGTCGTAAGGCCTTGAGCCACTACACGACAGACCACATCTCAAGGGTACCTAACACTAATATAAATTCTTAATAACCTGTGCATTACCAGGAAGAATGATTTATAATAAATCTGTCAAAATTAGTTGCATAGTTCTAAGTCTGATTGAAGCTCTTATTAACCTGTACATTACCAGGAAAAGCACTCTGTATTAGATTTGTCACTATCAAACTGCAAGCAAGCAAGTTTCCCTGAGAGTGGGAGATGCAATGGAGTGAGCTTTTAACCATGTAAATGTGGGAGGGGGTGAGCTTCAAACTAGGTAGGAGGAGCCACCCTCCAATCAGCTAAGACCAGCTGAACAAGAATTGTAAAACATACAGGACACCTACAAGCTCATATTGAACCCCCAAAATAACCACAACATATATAAGTATATAAGTGTCACAGAGGAGTGCTACTGAGCATTTCAATATACTGTATATTTAAAACCAGAGACAGAACATGAAACACAGACAGAGCTCAGAGCACATCCAGTGAAACTTATATACGGTACAGTGCCTAAATATATATGTATAGATATCTTTTGAATAAAATGGTCTTTTAGTTGAACATTTTGGCCAAAGTGTTGTAAGTCCTTGAGCCACTACACGGCAGACCATCTCAAGGGTACCTAACACTAATATAAATTCTTAATTTTTTGGGGTTCAATATGAGATTGTAGATGTCCTGTATGTTTTTTATAATAGACTTGTTTATTTGTTTGCTTCACATTTTTAAACACGCAATACACCTCAAAGATGATTGCAAGAAACATTTATATTGTTTCCTGCCCCCCCCCCCCCAGTGAAGGCAATTCAGACCCTTGTATGATGTTGGGACATTTTAGGACACAGCCCCATTTTATAGTTAACAGTATTCTGTACAATTTTCTACTACATAGTTACATAGTTACATAGTTACATACAGGTGCGCCGACAAATATTCTAAAACTTGCCTTGGAAAATCTGGGTCTATCACCAACAAGATCCAAGTACATGCTGGGTGCATGCAGCAAACATTTCAGTGACATTTCTGCAGAGACTAATGGCCCATCAAATTAACACAGCAGGGGTCACTGGCAGTCCCTTTCCGTTTGAATGGGACTGCCAGGGACCCCCGCTGTTAATCCGATGGGCCATTAGTCCTTCTGCAGAAATGTCACTGAAATGTTGCATGTACTCAGGATGTACACTGGACACCTAACAAGCTCCTAGGAGCTTGTTAGGTGTCCAGTATATTTCACAATTGTGTTTCAGCTAGTCCTGGCTGATTGGAGGTTGGCAACCTCCTACTTAATTTAAGCTCACCCCCTCCCACATTTAAATGGTTAAGGGCTCACTCCATAGCATCTTCCACACAGGGGAACTTGTTTGCTTGCTGGATGGTTGTGACAACTCTAATACAGAGTGCTTTTCCTGGTAATGTACAGGTTAATAAAGGCTTCAATCAGACTTAGAACTTTGCAACTAATATTGACAGATTTACTATAAATCATTCTTCCTGTTATTACACAGGTTATTAAGAATTTATATTAGCGTTAGGGACCCCTGAATTGTGGTCTGCCGTGAAGTTGGCTCAGGGGCTTACAACAATTTTGGCCAAAAATGTCAAACTAAAAGACCATTTTACTTAATAGATATTTATACATATATATTTAGGCACTGTACCGTGTATGAGTTTCACTAGATGTGCTAAAACTGAGCTTTGTCTGTGTTTTATGTTCTGTCTCTGGTTTTAAATACTCAGGATGTACCCAGCATGTTTCTGGGTCTTGTTGGTGATTGCCCCAGATTTTTTTTAGAATACTCGTCGGCACTACATTAGTAATGAGGTTGAAAAAAGACAGGTCCATCAAGTTCAACCTATGCTACAGTCTATCATTTGTCATTGGATAATGTTTTTCTGAAGCATAAAGTGAAGCTATCTATTGCTTCTGACATGTTCTTCTTACGGTCTTTAATGCTTATTCAACAGTGAATCGAAAAGAACAGTTGTAAAATGGTTCACACATAATAGTATAATACTATGATGTCTGTGATAAAGCCATTTTAAACTTCCATTCAAATTAAACAATGCCTGGCAGAGAGCTCTGGATCAACTGCTGACTTTTACAGCATGAAGCACAGATTCCTGAGACTGGTGCGCAGGCAATAACTACGTTGCTTTTTCTTCTCTGACAATTGTAGAACCTCCTTATTTAGACTGATTCCTATTTTCTTTCTAAGGAACTTAGGGTTCATGCAGTAAGCAGCGGGAAGGCACTTCTCGACACTTTCCCGCCAAAAATGGCTACCCCTATTCAGTAAGGGGTGAGAAAGTGGCGAGAATCAAAAAAAACACCAGTTTGGCTGGAGGTTTTTTTTTTTTCCGCCGGTGGCAAGGCGAGAAGGCACTTTCCGCCTAAAATTGAAACATTTTCCGCCACGCTGTATTCTAGTAGTGGCGAGTAGCTTAGCGGAGCTATTCGCCACTCTAGAATGGCGTTTTGCTGGCGAATCAGCCACGCAAGAAAAAGTTGGCAAGTTGATGGTGAGAGGCTGCTGATGAGTGGCGGATAAGCACTTAGAAAAAATCAGGCCTTTTTCCTGGCTGGGATTGATGCTGGGGGTCTCCGGAGCTGATACCATTAATACCAGCACCGGACCCCCCCGGCATGCATTCGAGGCAGGAAAAATGCATTTAAAGGCCACTTCATTACCTTTGCGGCTAACCGCGAAGGCAATGAAGGGGTTAACCCACCGTGCCAGGTTTATTGTGGGTAGCGGGGGTGGGTGAAGGGGGTATTTGGCCCTTGTTGTTTGATTAGGGCTTGCGGGGGGGTTGCAGGTGCACTTAACCCCTTCACGACCGTAGCAGTTAATACCGTTACGGTCAAGAAGGGGTTAAGGCCTCCCGCAAACCAACCGCAAGCCCTAAACAAACCACCGTTGGGGCTAATACCCCCTTCATCCACCCCCGCTACCCACAATAACAAGAAAACACACACAACAGCCCCACACTAACTAAAGAAATATATATATATATATATATATATATATATATATGACCCCAACAACACCTATACCCCCCTAACATACTGTACAGTATAGTAATGGGCACAATGACTATTATCCACAAATGGATAATAGTGCATGTGTCCATTTAAAATACATACAGAACAATAAAGACATTAAATACATATAGCACTCACCCATGTCCGGCTGCCATGATGAAGGCCATCCTCATCTTCATCCTGCTAATGCCCCATCCGCTTCTGCAAAACAGACACAAGAATAAAAACATCCAATGTAATGTCCCCTAACCCCTTAATCACCATAGCGGTTATTAACCTCTACAGTCATTAAGGGGTTAACCCACCATCACCCACATACCCTCCCCCACTAACCCCCCACCCCCTGAGGCCTAACCACCCTCACCCACTACCCACAAGGGAGTCCTACCACATACCCTTGGGGCCAATACCCACTCCCCCCACCACATACAGTACAATAATATGCCAAATAACTATTATCCAGATAGGGATAATACATTATTTGGCCATTATTAAACACATTAAATACCATAGTAAAATAAAGAAAATTCTACTAACCTCATCAATAAGAAGGCCCCGTCGCCAGCATCATCCTTGGGGTCCGTTGCCAAAATAATAAATAGCCAATACATTTCAATGGCATTCCCATATCAATGAACCCCTTAATCACCTTATCGGGTACTAACCTCAAGGGAAATTAAGGGGTTAAGCCATCCTGGCAATGGCAACACCACTTATCCATAACATCCTCAATAAAATAAAATGCAATTTCCTAAACAAATCTAATGTAATCATTCAATCTAAAGCATCAAATGCCAATCCAAAAACTCAAATGCCACTTAAAACATTGCATTTACATTGTATACATGCTGCATAAAATGTAAGCTACATGTAGACGCTGCAAATCAATGTTAACAATACAATATTTCAAAGAAAATAGCATTACATCAAAAGAAGTATATAATGTACTGCAATAAAGTCACCATCAATCAATTAACAAACATGAATTACGTCCCAAAACAATTAAAATACCATCCATACCAATTGCACAATTAACTATAGCAACTGTTACAGAGAACAAGTTACCATCATACAAAATAGGAAACCAACAATTACAATATACTAAAGCAAGCCTCACTATTACCTACAGTAAAGCATAGAAGCCCAAAAATGACATCTATCTAATTATAAAATACATTTAGCACACATCTATGCATAGCAGCATAGCCAAAATCATTTACAATAGTGCAAATCAAGCTTTTACAACACTATAATTTCTTACCCTGTATGTATATATCTCTCTAGACATACATACATACATACATACATACAGTGGCAAGAAATGATGTACAATAAAAAAAAACACAGTTACATTAAATAAATTTCTTTTGTTAACTTACCATTACTTGTCCCACTCACCGACTCCCGTTGAACAGCTTACTCACGATCCAATCCACGAACAGGAACCCATAAAATAAAAAACCATAAAATAATAAACATTAAAATAATAAAACACGACAATCCAGGGGTCTTCTAGTTGTAATCCATCTTCATCTGTATTCTTCTATCTTCTTCCGGGGTCTTCTTCCCGTCTGCTGCCACGCCCTGGTCTTCTTTCTTCTCCGGAGGTCCTTCCTCCTCGGCGCCTGGCTTCAAAATGAGACGACATAGGCTTTTAAAGGCCTATGACGTCACATTTTCATCATGGTTCCCACGGCTCTGATTGGGCCGTGAAAACCATGTGTTTTGGCCGATGCAAAAAAAAAATGATGATGTCACTTAAAGGCAATGAAAGCACAGCCAATCAGAATGGCTTTGCTTCAATTGCCTTTAAGATGACGTCATTAAAAGAAACATGGCTGGCCTCACATGGTACGGCAGCCAATCAGAGCGTGGGAAGTCTATCCCTACTCTGATTGGTTCTAGTACCATGTGACAGGCTTTCAATGATGTCATATCCATTCTTCCCCAAGCCTCTGTCACATGGTCTACTAGAGCCAATCAGAGATGTGATGAGTTCCCACGCTATGATTGGCTGCCGTACCATGTGAGGCCCGCAATGTTTCTTTTAATGAGATCATCTTAAAGGCAATTGAAGCAAAGCCATTCTGATTGGCTGTGCTTTCATTGCCTTTACGTGACGTCATCATTTTTTTTTTGTCGGCCAAAACACATGGTTTTCAGGGCCGTGGGAACCAAAATGAAAATGTGACGTCATAGGCCTTTAAAAGCCTATGTCGTCTCATTTTGAAGCCAGACGCCGAGGAGGAATGACCTCTGGAGAAGAAAGAAGACCAGGGCGTGGCCGAAGACGGGAAGAAGACCCCGGAAGAAGATAGAAGAATACAGATGAAGATGGATTACAAGTAGAAGACCCCTGGATAGTTGTGTTTTATTATTTTAATGTTTATTATTTTATGGTTTTTTATTTTATGGGTTCCTGTTCGTGGATTGGTTCGTGAGTAAGCTGATCAACAGGAGTCGGTGAGTGGGTCAAGTAATGGTAAGTTAACTAAAGAAATGTATTTAATGTAACTGTGTTTTTTTTTTGCTTTTTCATGTGTTTATTTTTTTTTATTGTACATCATTTCTTGGCACTGTATGTATGTATGTATGTATGTCTAGAGAGATATATACATACAGGGTAAGAAATGATAGTGTTGTTAAAGCTTGATTTTCTGTATTGTAAATGATTTTGGCTATGCTGCTATGCATAGATGTGTGTTAAATGTATGTTATAATTAGATAGATGTAATTTTTGGGCTTCTATGCTTTACTGTAGGTAATGGCGAGGCTTGCTTTAGTATATTGTAATTGTTGGTGTCCTATTTTGTATGATGGTAACTTGTTCTCTGTAACAGTTGCTATAGTTAATTGTGTAATTGGTATGGATGCTATTTTAATTGTTTTGGGATGTAATTCATGTATGTTAATTGATTGATGGTGACTTTATTGGATTACATTGTATACTTCTTTGGATGTTATGCTATTGTAGTTGGAATATTGTATTGTTAATATTGATTTGCAGCGTCTATATGTAGCTTTCATTATATGCAGCATGTATACAATGTAAAATCAATGTTTTAAGTGGCATTTGATTCTTTGGATTGGCATTTGATGCTTTAGTGCGAATGATTACATTTGATTTGTTTAGGAAATAGCATTGTATTTCATTGAGCATGTTATGGATAAGTGTTATTTTTATTTGAGCATGTTTTTCTTAACCCGGAGACATTTATTTGTATATTGGTTCATCATGTGTGTATATATATATATATGTATATATATATATATATATATATATATATATATATATATATATATATATATATATATTGTTTCTTTTATTTTTATTGTATTTTTTCATGATGAAGCCACTGTACAAAGGAATGTGTGAAGGGTGGGTATGTGGCCAGGATGGCTTAACCCCTTCATTACCTTTGCGGTTAGTATTCTATAAGGTGATGAAGGGGTTCATTGATATGTGAATGTCATTTAAATGTATTGGCTATTTATTATTTTGGCAACGGACCACAATGATGATGCTGGCGACGGGGCCTTCTTATTGATGAGGTTAGTAGAATTTTCTTTATTTTACTATGGTATTTAAGGTGTTTAATAATGGCCAAATAATGTAGTATCCCTATCTGGATAATAGTTATTTGGCACATTATTGTACTGTATGTGGTGGGGGGAGTGGGTATTGGCCCCAAGGGTATGTGGTAGGACTCCCTTGTGGGTAGTGGGTGAGGGTGGTTAGGCCTCAGGGGGTGGGGGGTTAGTGGGGGAGGGTATGTGGGTGATGGTGGGTTAACCCCTTAATGACGGTAGCGGTTTATAACCGCTATGGTGATTAACTGGTTAGGGGACATTACATTGGATGTTTTTATTCTTGTGTCTGTTTTGCAGAAGCGGATGGGGCATTAGCAGGATGAAGATGAGGATGGCCGTCATCGTGGCAG
Organism: Ascaphus truei; assembly: GCF_040206685.1. Lineage (NCBI taxonomy): Eukaryota > Metazoa > Chordata > Amphibia > Anura > Ascaphidae > Ascaphus > Ascaphus truei. The sequence continues at coordinate 229,384,969 of NC_134483.1, read as the reverse complement.
CCGGACATGGGTGAGTGCTATATGTATTTAATGTATTTATTGTTCTGTATGTATTTTAAATGGACAACTGCACTATTATCCATTTGTGGATAATAGTAATGTTGCCCATTACTGTATTGAATGTTGTGTATTGCTATGTTTATTGGGGGCAATTGTCCCCAATAAACATGCTATTATGCGTTAACCCCTTCATTGTCTTAGCAGCTATCCGCTATGGTAATGAAGCAGCATTAATGTATTTTAATAATATTGTGCGGGAGCAGGGGGTCCCCTGAGCTGAACCGCATTGATTTGTGGCTCAGAGACCCCCTGCTTCCCGAGTTACAGGCCCCGGTTTGGGGCATCGGTTACAGTGTGGATGCCATGTTTATTGCGGGCACGTAGCATATGGGAGGCTATAAACATGGCGGCGACAGCTCGGGGGACCCCCTGCTCACTGTACAGTATTATTAAAAATACATTCATGCTGCTTCGTTACCGTAGCACATAGCCGCAAAGGTAAGGAACGAGTCTTTATTGATATGTGTGTTTTAGTCATAGTGTAGATGTGCAGAGGGTCTCCGGAGCTGAACCGCTTTGGTTTTAGGTCCGGGGACCGCTTGCGTCCTGAGATACAGGCCCCTTTAGGGGGTGCCGGTATCCCTCTGCTTTGTTTACATTCTGCGGTCACGTGATCGGGACCTTTAAATGCAGATGGATACCGGCACCTCATAAAGGGGCCTGTATCTCGGGAAGCAGGGGGTCCCCAGACCTGAAACCAATGCGGTTCAGCTCCGGAGACCCCCTGCACATGTACACTATGAATAAAAATGGTTTTAAAAATAATTTTTAATGTGCTGATGTTTGCGCCGAGAGAGCAGCGGATCTCTCTCTGCTGCAAACACAACTTGGCAGGGGACGGCTTCTCGGCAGTTTCTCGCCAGACAGCCGTCTCGCCACCGATTACTAGCCATTTTATCAAATGGTGGTGGCTAGTTCATTCACCAGGGATTCACCCCTTACAGCATACAGCGAGTTTAACACGCCAAAAACATGGCTAATTGCTAAACTGGCTAATGCATTTTTTCGCTGCTTACTGCATGATGCCTTTAGACATAAAAAAAGGCACAGCAAAAATGGAACAATTTAAAGTCAATAATAAAGTGTCTGCCCCTCAGAATGCGTAGCCACACAAATATAGCAATGGAAAAATAGTGACGTGGCAGCACGCTTTTCTTGGGAAATCCTTGAAAGGAAGATGCTCACACAAATGGTGGTATTTTTAAAAGCAGATACTGCATTTTTCATTTGTGCTAAAGAAAACATGCAGATGATTCATTTCTGGCCACTTGGGCACTTCATTAGGTTTGAATCCATCTACCATTTGTGTGAGCATCTTCCATGCAAGGATTTTTTTGGGGGGGGAGGTGGAGGGAAATGGTGAGTTTTCCAATTTTTGAATGCTGCCATCTTCTCTATCGTTTCCTTTCTAAGAAACTAAAATAAAAATTCAGCAAAATCCAAAAAGAAATTCTTGACAGAGATGGCAAAGGGGTTGAAACTTATGCAGAAGCAGAAAATCCATGGATTCTCCCTCAAACTGGTTGTGGCGAGACAACTAGGGGACTATTTAATAAAGTCTGCCTGACAAGTGCAAAAAAAGCTAAATTGTTATCCGATCAAAAACCTTATTGAAACAAATTGTTTTTTTTTTTGTTTGATAAATTTGGAGCAATTCATATGTATTGGTTTTCTCCAATTTTGCAACTAGGAAGCTTTAGTAAATAAGACATAATAGGAGACCTTAAAGGTCATATTTCTCAATTTTACCTTCCACTTCAGTGTCCACCCCCAAAATCCCCTGGAGGAGACACCACACAATTTTTGATTTGGCAAAATAAGGTCACAGCTGTATTGAAAATGTGTACAAGTAAAACAAGCCAGGTCAATGTCTCCAATAGTTATCTTGCATTTCAGATTAGGATTGGAAAAAGATAGCCATACAGCTAGTCTTCCCTCATCCCATAGCCCCTCTTAAATGAAATGGCATAAGGTCTGGCTTGGGGTATAACCATACAGTGAACTTCCCTTCCCGCAGGGCCTTCTCATGCCCCACCTCACCAGAAGTGTCAACTGGCCCTATTCCCAGAACTTGATTTAGCCTAGCCACAAGGATGTACCGCTTCTTAATGTCCTGAGCTGGCCTGGTTAATGTCCCTTTAGTGGAGCTGATTGAAAAGGATACTGCTGTGAAATAGGGTGATCCCTTAGCTGTATCTGCTTGTAGGTTACTCACAGCACCCTAATCTCCGTGGTCTGCAGCCTCCTTTGTGTCTCTTTGCAGCACTTGCTTTGATTTCCCCAACTTTGTCCTGATGGGGCTCTGCTCCAACGCTGGACATTCTCTCTTTGGTTTCTCATGATAGGGACTGCAGCTCTGCTCTCTCACGTGCTCATCTCTCCTTGTATATCTTCTTGTTTTTCCACCAGTTACATCATCTTTTCATAATACCAAATGATGTTAGTCCTTTCCTAGAATCACAGTAATTAGCCTGAGGGCATATTCATCATCACCTTTTATGTGTTTATAAAGGGGGGGGTCTACATTAATAAGCCAATATACTGATTTATTACATCCAAGTGAGCTACAGTAGTATTCAGGTGAGCAGTTGGCTATTCAAAAAAGAGAGAATATTTTTTAGGGTTTTACTATACAGCAGAGACTGCGACTATTCTAACACAAAACAGTGGCAATCACCAAAAAGACCCAGGTACATGTTGGATACATGACTTAAACGTGCCTTAAACTAGACCCAGCATTTCTGCATTGATTAATGGTCCATCAACTTAACAGCGGGGGTCACTGGCAGTCCCATTCAAACTGAATGGGACTGCCAGGGACCCCTGCTGTGTTAATCCTATGGGTCATTAGTCAATGCAGAAATGCCTTAAACTTGCCTTAAACTAGCCAGGTTACACCCAGCACATACCCAGAATGTAACCGGGCTAGTTTAAGGCAAGCTTTAGAATAGTCGTGGTATCGTCTGTATTTAACCAAACAATTTATTCAAAGTACAGGTCTCCTCTAAGACAGAGACACAAAGTAGAACTCTACTCGCAAGTTCATAATGCAATTCTCCATTTAATGTGACAGCCAAGAACAGTGTAAAGACAACGTTTCAGGTCACATATGGACCTTTCATCAGGGACATGAAACATTGTCTTTCCACTGTTTTTGGCTGTCACAGTAAATGGAAAATTGTATTATGAACTAGTTAGTAGAGCTCTACTTTGTATCTCTGTCTTAGAGGAGATCTGTACATTGATTGTCTATGTTGTGTTGGCTGCACAAACAGGATTCTCCTCGACCTGAAACTGTTTCCCCTCACTTTGGAATTGTACTATATTTAGCCAGAAATCTATCAATTGGGTTCCCTTACATTTAGTATCTAAACTCCTCGTCATCTTCCAGCCATGCTGCTCCCCGTCTTGTAACCTTTGTTGGTTGACTAAAATGAATCATGAGACTTGAACAGATTAACCCCTTGTTTTGGATGACTCTCAAAAAATTAACTTTTCACTGTACAGAATCCCTTTAACTAATTATTTACATTTTGAACAGCTGCTTCCTCTCCCATATGCCTCTTTATGCAGATAGAAAAAATCCTACACATTTTCCTTTTGCTAACCCTGCTAGAACTGGACAAATGTAAGCAGAGGGAGGTCATGGCACAATTGTAAATGTCCCCATATTCCCTCTGTCCACCCTAATTATTTACCCTTCTCTGCTGGGGTTATTTTTCTGGCTTTCCATAATTTTTATAATACTGTATGTTCTAGTTTGTGCATTTTCCCCCACAATGTTTTTACTAATGGGTTCTGTTCCCCCTTTTACAGAATGTCTGATCTGTCTATGTCAGATTCATTGAATTGCCATCTTCCTCATCAGAACATGTTTCAAACTGGTTTGAAACAAATTGGGACAACGTTAAAGAAAAAGTGTGATACTCACCATGATACAAATACAAAAACATGGCACCGCTTTAAATTTGATTCACCATTTGTTTGGAATTTATCAACCTTTTTCCTAAGTCTTATTAGACTTTGTGTGGTTTTATATTTATATTAAAATTTGATTTGCCCCTACTAACATCAAGGTAAAAATAATTTTAGCAGGTACTTACTATACGCCTTATTGTCCTGTGGGCCTCTCCTGCTATTACAAGAGAAGGCAACAAGCAATGACTGTACAACAAGGGAATAAGGGAAGTACCTGAAGAGTTAAATGAATGATGCAGCGGCCGTTATTCTAACAAATCACAGCGCCGTTTTCGTGTGCGCTGCTGTACTCCACATGGCATTAATGACACCAACCGCCCCAGGTACACATGTTTATCGTGGTTGCTTTGTTTGAATTTCATGGATTGTGTGCAATTACATGCAATGAAATGAATGAATTGTAATGTGTACAGTACTGTGCTACTGTGTCAATTTCAGGTGTTTAAAAGCCAGAACACTAAAATGCAATTTTCTGCACTGACGTCTAAAGGCGGTACGGTTGGAACAAATCGCGCGTCATCACATGGGTATTCCCAGGTATATACTGCGTGAACTGTTTCAATAACGGCCGCAGCATCTGTATGCTATCTGTAACTCAGTGCAACTAAAACTGGCAGAAAACAGAAATAAATTCCCTGCTTATGTTTTCCCTGACCCTTTGTACCCACGTTATACTTTACTTGTGACACCAAGACAAGGAAAATTTCTTTGATTCTGGACTGTCTGTATGCTCTTTAGAGGTGCGCAAACTAGGGGGCAAGGTGGTTACAGAGGTCCGGCGGTTCCCCAAAAGCATTTAAATTAAATGCCGGGGATCAGGCAAGGCTTCTGTAACTTCACTTACCGTGGCTTCCAGCGACGCATCGCCATTGCAACCCGGCATCAAATGACACCACAGGGTCATTTGATGCCGGAGCCAAGCAGGGTGTGGTGCGAGCCGGGGGAGAGAGCAGGCAAAGGGGCGCAGGGAGAAAAGTTTGCACACCCCTGCTCTAGGCACATGCTCAAACTCGATGATCACTGCTAGCATAGTTGTAATACCTAATAATGGCAAGGACCCATCGATTGTAAAAGCTATCATCCAACTTCGCTCCTAAATTGAGGCATTAAATAGCACACCAAAGTTCTAGCCAACAGACTGTATGTATATCTCCCAGATCTGATACACTTGGAACACATTGGCTTTACCCTGGGTAAAATAAATGTAACACATGTAGTTTTGCACATAATTTGAAATCTCCAGTCATGCTTCTGACCTGCGATGCCGAAAAGGCTTTTAATAGGATCAACAGGGACTTCGTGTTCGCAACACTTATTTATTAATTTTATTTATAAAATGTGTTACCAGGAAGTAATACATTGAGAGTCACCTCTCGTTTTCAAGTATGTCCTGGGCATAGAGTTATGATGACAAATAATACATATTTACAAATACATAGGGCCTCATGCATTAAGCGCCGAAAAGCCTTTTTTCGCCATTTTTCCGCAAAAAAATGCCTTCCCCATTCAGTAAGCGCTGAAAAGTGGCCAAAATCAGTAATGTTTGTTCCCAATAAAAACTTATCGGCATGCGGGTGCCGATAAGCCACTTTTCGGCACTTTTTTAAATCGGCTGAATTTTAGTAGCCCCGATCAGCTTTTCGCTGCTAATCGACACTCTAGAATTGAGATTTGTACGCCAATTTGTCCCGCCAACTAAAGTTGGCAAGTTGGTGGTGGAGAAGCATCAGCAAGGTCGACACGTAGAAAAAATCAGGCCTTTTTCCTGCCTGGGATTGATGCCAGGGGTCTCCGGAGCTGATACCTATTAATATCAGCACCGGAGCCCCCCGGCATGCATCCGAGGCAGGAAAAATGCATTTAAAGCCCACTTCATTACCTTAGCGGCTAACCGCTAAGGCAATGAAGGGGTTAACTAGCCGTGCCAGGTTTATTGTGGGTAGCGGGGGTGGGTGAAGGGGGTATTTGGCCCATGGTGGTTGTTTAGGGATTGCGGGGGGGTTGCGTGTGCACTTAACCCCTTCACGACCGTAGCGGTTAATACCGCTACAGCTATGAAGGGGTTAAGCCCTCCCGCTACTCACCTGCAAGCCCTAAACAAACCACCGTTGGGGCTAATACCCACTTCTGCCACCCCCGCTACCCACAATTAAAAAAATACACACACAACAGCCCCACACTAAATAAAGAAATAAATATATATATATATATATATATTACACCAACAACCCCTATACCCCCTAACATACACATATATCCACATCAATGATACTATAGGCTGGTGGGGGCCCTCGGGTATTACCCGCGGGCCTGCAGTACCAATTATGTGCCCCCCCAAATTAATGTCAAAACACTTTCATACTTATAAAGAAATAACCCCCCCCTAACACATACAGTATAGTAATGGGCACAATTACTATTATCCACAAATGGATAATAGTGCATTTGGCCTTTTAAAATACATAAAGAACAATAAATACATTAAATACATATTGCACTGTCCGGCTGCCATGATGAAGGCCATCCTCATCCTCATCTTCATCACTGTCCATGCCCCCTCTGATGCTGCAAAACATAAACAAGAATAAAAACAGCAAATGTAATGTCCCCTAACCCCTTAATCACCATAGCGGTTATTAAACGCTTCAGTCATTAAGGGGTTAACCCACCCTCACCCACCAATCCGGAGGCCTACATACCCTCCTCCACTACCCCTCCACCCCATGAGGCCTAACCACCCTCACCCAATACTCAGCCGGGAGGCCTACCCACATACCCTTGGGGCCAATACCACCTTCCCCCACCCCCAGTACCCACAATAAAAACAATACACAGCCCCACAATAATCATCATTATATTTATTAAATACATAACCCACCCCCAGTGCCCCCCCATAAATACATGATGTATTATTTTACATACAGGGTTAATAAGCCGGTTCCGGGGAGCAGGCTGTGTCCAGCTCGTAGCAGTCTTTTATCCTGGGATTTGTTTCCCAGCTCCTCCGTGCCCGCAGGGCTGGGGGACCAGAGCAACAGTCAGGGTTCTTCCTAGCTGGGAAAAGTCTCTCTACCCTCCTGGGGAAAAACTACTCACTTGTGCAGGTTATTTCCTGCATTTTTAAATCTCAGTCTCTCAGGAGTCCTTCCTGCTTAATTAGCTGCAGGTGCATGTAGTTCTCTAGCAGGAGGTTACTAGCTTGTATGCTCGAAGCACAAATATACTCCTCCCTCCAGCATACTGTGTTAGTGACTCTGTCACACTAGGGAAACTATATGTCTAGCCTTATCCAGAAATAGAAACATAGATGTATTTATAACGTATCTGTCTATATGAGTAATGCTGGCTTATAAGAATTAACTAGCAAATATATGTTTTAGTCTTATCCAGAGATAAGAATATAGATGCATGTATAAGTTATCCATCTATAGAAGTACAGTATCTCTGGCATATAAGAATTAATATAATAATACGGGCAAAACTATTACTTAAGGAAATAGATTTGTAGACATGTGTTACAATAGGATACACATTCACACATGCACACCCTGTTTTATGAGAGTTATTGACACGATAGAGAAGACATTAATCAAATAAACAGAATTTATTAGAATAAGAACAAAATATAACAATTATACGGTTGTACTAATTATACTTCCTTATAAGGTTTGTACTTATTACAGGCCTAACAAAATAATAAAATACAGTTCATCCTATCTAATAATACATTGATATAAAACACACACACACACATATATGTATATATATATATATATATATATATATATATATATATGTATACAGTACCGCATAGCAGCAAAAAGGAGACAGCACTCAGGTGAATGTAAATACATGTATTAAATACAGCACATAATTCCAACGTTTCGATCCCACCACCCTGAGGAAGATCCCCCTGTGGGATCAAAATGTTGGAGTTATTTGCTGTATTTAATACATTCAAGACATGCTGTCTCCTTTTTGCTGCTATGTGGTAATGTATACTTTTATTATTTATATGGGACATGCAAAAAGGAGACAGCATTCATTATTGAATTTCTATTGGAGTGCCAGTGATTTTTTATCATATATATATATATATATATATATATATATATATATATATATATATATATATATATATGATAAAAAATCATATAAATAAGTGCCAGTGATTTTTTATCATATATATATATATATATATATATATATATATGATAAAAAATCACTGGCACTCCAATAGAAATTCAATAATGAATAGGTGCATGTCCCATATAAATAATAAAAGTATACATTACCGCATAGCAGCAAAAAGGAGACAGCATGTCTTGAATGTATTAAATACAGCAAATAACTCCAATGTTTTGATATATATATATATATATATACAGTGTTCGACAAACCTATACATTTGCTCGCCCCGGGCGAGTGGATTTAACCCCCAGGCGAGTAAATATTGGCCCAAGTAGCACACGTTTGGTACTAGGTGGCGAGTAGATTTTTTTGTGTGGCGAGTAGATTTTTTGGTGATTTGTCAACCACTGTATATATATATATACAGCTAAACCCCGTTATAACGCGGTCCTTGGGGTCCACAACCCAAAGACCGCGTTACAACCGGGGTCGCGTTAAAATTTCACCGGCATCAGCTCTGGAGCTTCCTCATTACAGATATAAATCTCCTCCATTTTGCCGCCTTACCAGTGCTCTCCTCTTCCTGCTGTCCACGTGCTCATATCTCTCTGCTCTCTTGCCGTCGTATGCCATTGTTTTTTTCAAACATTCAATTCAATGCTTTATTGACTACCAGACACAGACACAAATAAACATTAATACATTTTGTACAAAACACATGCAGGGATTGAACTCGGGACCTTTTGATACCAATGCCTTGCCTCTTACCTCTACACCATAGGCTTTGTGTGACAAGACAGAACCTATAAATATATTTATCCTCTACAACACAATGCCACAGGTATGGTAAGAAGTTCTTCCACTAGACCACAGAACTGTGTGATGTCATAGACAGCTAGAAATAGACTTAAGATTTCACATTGACATGTAACCTGTGGCATTGTGTTGTACAGGATAAATATATTTATAGGTTCTGTCTTGTCACACCAAGCCTATGGTGTAGAGGTAAGAGGCAAGGCATTGGTATCAGAAGGTCCCGAGTTCAATCTCTGCATGTGTTTTGTACAAAATGTATTAATGTTTATTTGTGTCTGTGTCTGGTAGTCAATAAAGCATTGAATTGAATGTTTGAAAAAAAAAAAACCCCGATGGCACACGACGGGCAGAGAGATGAGCACGTGGACAGCAGGAAGAGGAGAGAGATGAGCTGTAAGAGGAGAGTGTAAGGCGGCAAAATGGAAAATTTGAGATGCAGGTAAGCCGGCAAAATGTAGGCTTTCAATTCGGGAGCCATGCTCAGACCACGTTATAACCGATTTGCGGTATAGCGAGGCGCGTTATAACGGGGTTTAGCTGTATATATATATATATATATATATATATATATATATAAAGAAGAAGTGACCTAGGCGCAAAATGCAGGGAGAGGAAGAGAAGAGGGGGGGGAGAAAAATATCATAGGGCAGTATATCAAATCAATCAGGACTTAGGTGGTAAGATATGCAATTACCGTTTGTCAGCAATTTAAAGCGTTTAATCCACAGTGGGACTCAGGAACTCTGCTACTGATGAACTTCAATTTCACAGCTTCATCATCGTTCTGCTGCTGGAAGGTGTCTTGTCACGGAATGGATCTCGCAGGGGAGGAGGGGGGGGGGGGGGGGGGAGAGGGAAGGAGAGTAATATAGGAGAAAAGGAATATAGTGTAAAACCTTTAATAAAATTCCTATCTAAAAACAACAGTTGGTATCCCACTCACATGTGCTGAATCGGATCAGAGCAGTTGAGAGTTTAAACTGAGTCTCTCACACTCATAGCACAGAAACGCCGGTCCACTAACGTTAGTAGCCCCTGACGAAGCCCAAGAGGAGAAACGCGTAGGGCATGCGCATTGGTGGAGCAGACAGAGACCCACTGCAGAGAAACCCCCGGCACCAGAGCAGAAGCCGTGACAGAGGGATTGTGGAAGACGAACTCTCGCGAGAGTTGGAGCCGTCACACGTGATGCGGAAGGACTCTGGTATACCAGCCGTGCAGTGGACCGGCGTTTCTGTGCTATGAGTGTGAGAGACTCAGTTTAAACTCTCAACTGCTCTGATCCGATTCAGCACATGTGAGTGGGATACCAACTGTTGTTTTTAGATAGGAATTTTATTAAAGGTTTTACACTATATTCCTTTTCTCCTATATTACTCTCCTTCCCTCTCCCCCCGCCCCCCCCCCCCCCCTCCTCCCCTGCGAGATCCATTCCGTGACAAGACACCTTCCAGCAGCAGAACGATGATGAAGCTGTGAAATTGAAGTTCATCAGTAGCAGAGTTCCTGAGTCCCACTGTGGATTAAAGGCTTTAAATTGCTGACAAACGGTAATTGCATATCTTACCACCTAAGTCCTGATTGATTTGATATACTGCCCTATGATATTTTTCTCCCCCCCCTCTTCTCTTCCTCTCCCTGCATTTTGCGCCTAGGTCACTTCTTCTTTGTGTACTCTATTGCGGCAGGTGTGGAGCCGTGGACCTGATTGGCAGCAATCTGTAGGGTTAGTGTTTTGAAGGGTGTATCACCTCTCAGTTGATTGATTGGCAAGGTGTATAGTTTATATACTCTACATCTAACTAAGTGTTTGGTGTTTGCGTTGTTGTATCTTGTTCTTTATATATATATATATATGTATATATATATATATATATATATATATACAGCCGCAGCCCCTTTTAACCTCCAACATCCCCGGAAAAATTCGGGGATGTTTTCCGTTTCTCTCGCGTTTCCCCGCGCGTCGGCCGTATTGACTAGATAGCGCTAATGGCGCTTAACATTGAAAGCGCCCGCGGCGCCCAAAACGTCCGAAAACGGCCCGCATCTGCTCGCGATTTAGAAAATTGCAGGGAAACGGCCGCAGGAGGTTAAAGGCGGACGCCACTGTACATACACACACACACAGATTTACAAGTGCACAAGAATTATGATGATAATTACCTTAAATGAAGTTTATTGGAATCCCAATAGTTTTTCTGAGCTCTCCCTCCCAAACTATTCTCTCCTACAGTAACTAACTAATAGCCTGTCTGTTGTTTTAATGTGTTTCTAAAGCTATTGATCAACATGTAGGAGGTTTCTGATTGGTTGAGGAAATATGCTCAACCTAAATAATGTGTGTGTTTCTTTGAAGTTGATGGGAAAACCTTGTAATACCTGATCTAATATGATGGCAATAAACGTTGGACAGGTCAACAATACCGGAGTTTGATCTGATTGGGAAAATAGCATCTGTTTCCCCTGGGGTCTAAATGTTAATTCAGGAAACACAAGTCTTGTTTTGAAGTCCCTGATAATAAACAAAAGAATGTTTATTATCAGGGTGTGGAGTAAATAAACCCTTTGATTGTCAATTTTTCTCACTTCTTGCATCTCAATGGAATGTGTATCCAGGTGCTGAAATCTACTTCAAAGACAGTTTCTGATTCCTGCACAAAAGCAACTCTCTTGGGTAACACTAGTGTCAGAGGATATAGATCTCTTAGTTATCTCTAACTTCAATTCCTCTTTTACAGAAAGTTCTTGCCCAACTCCCATAAACTATAAAAGTGACAGATTTCATAATGTACATTCATGTTTATTCATACAGTTTATACATTTAGTCCAGGGTCAGAAAATGAATTGCAGATGAAAAATAACGCATTCAGTGTAGTTGTAAAAGGGTTTTCCAATGTAACACATTAAATTCCTTTTATCATGTTGAGTCCCTTTAAAATATATACTGAGGCTACATCACTTCAGCAGTTCAGCAGTTTTTTTGGTTCTAGAGAAGTTGTGGCTGGTATATTCTTCAGTTACACACTATATTGATTTTAATAAAAGCTTTGTTTTCAAGTACTTATAGATTGATCAAACACAAGACTTTGAAGCATAGTACTACTGCTAATTATTCTTGCTAAGAATAACAAAAATGTTTCCTTTTAATTACATTTTGTGTCACAGAGACATACAGTACCACTTACGCTATTAATTATTGGCTAAATTATTTCATTTTGCAAATATATATATTTTTAAGTTGTCTGCATGTGCTTTACAGTATTTACCTGTATCATTGAAAATGTGTCCATTGTGATTTCCACTTAAGTACTATAACATGAAACTCAGATCTTGAACAAAAGACCTGTTAAGGTAATTGAAAAATCAGAATGATGTTACCCCAGTAACAGTAGATGAGGAAATTATTAGCTTGAACTTTCCATGAAAACAAAAATGTTTACCAAAGTTACCAAAGTTAAAAAATGATGTTGGCGTTTCCTTTCCCCCCTTTTTTCATTAGCCAATATTTACAGTATTTCCTTGGCAATACTTGAACATTTTGTAATCATTGGATAACTCTGAAAACAAAACACAATGCAAATTTTGACTCATTCGCCTAGCTCTAGTAAGAGTCCAAATATATTCATATGATGCCTAATGCGCTTGGTCAAACATATCCATATGTTATCTTTCTTTCTCTGAAATGTTATTCTTATAAATGGATCTAAAGACGTATCTTATAGGTTTTAATCTATGTATATACGTAAATATTTATTTATATAGTGTCATCCATGTACAAGTGTTCTGTAGCAAGACTTAGGGGCCTACGCACTAAGCGTCGATAAGCCACTTATCGAGGCTTTTTCGCCAAAAAGGCATAGAACAATTCAGTAAGCCCCTATAAGACGGCGATAAAAGACCTTATCGGCAATTTTTTTTCTGAGAAATAAAATTAAAAAACGCCAAACGAGTGACGATAAGCCACTTATCGGCAGATTTTCAAACTCGTGCAATTCTAGAAGCCCCGATTAGCTTATCAATGTTAATTGCAGCTCTAGAATTGAGATTTCCTCTCAAAATCGTCCCGCCAGGAAAATTTGGCAGGAAGGTGGTGAGAAGCTGCCGAGAGGTGGCGAGACTGGAATTAGGAAAAAAATGCATTTTCCTGCATTGGATCCATTAATATCAGCACCGGAGGCATGAATCCCATGCAATAAAAATGCATTTACAGGCAACTTCATTACCTTAGTGGCTAACCGCTAAGGCAATGAAAGGGATAAGGAACATCAGCAGCTTTATTGGGGGCAGAGGGGGTGAGTGAAGAAGGTACTTGGCCCTTCACTCACCTCCTCTGTCCCCAATAAACATTACAATATGAACTAACCACCAATACACAACAAACCCACTATCTGTGCCCCCACATGAAAGCTTTTTGTATTTTCTATACACAGGTTTGATACCAAAGGCCGGTGGGGGTCCCCGCAAGTTTTCGTGGGCCTCCAGGCGATCCCCGTGGGTGTTTGGGTGCCTCACAAGGGTGTCTGGGTGGTCCCTGCGGTGTGTCTGGTGGTTCTCAGGTGGTCCCCGTGGGTGTCCAGGGGGCCCAACAAGGGGCCATTGGTGGTCCCTGTGGGTGTCTGGTGGACCTTGGGTGGTCCCTATGGGTGTTCCCAGCGGGAGTCCAGGGATCATTGGGTGGTCCCAGCAGTTGTGGGGGGTCCTCAGATGGTCCCCGCAGGTGTCCAGGGATCCTCGGGTGGTCCCTGTATGTCCTTGCAGGCCTGTGGTACCAATCCTGTAGCAAAAAAAAAGTGTAATACATTGCAATAAATACACCTTTCCCCTCTCCCCGCCCAACAAATACAGTATAGTAATGGGCAAAATAACTATTATTCATACATGGATAATAGCTCATTTGCCCATTACATAATCAAACATTAGCCAACCAGCATAAATAAAGTAAATAAAACGTTCAACGTACCCCTGCCATCATGAAGGGTGTCCTCATCAGCATGCTGCATTTCAATGTCCTCTGTTGCCAGAAAGAATACAAGAAAAAATACAATCTAATGGCCCCTAACCCCTTAATCACCTTAGCTGTTAATAACCTCTAGTTATTAAGGGGTTAACCCCCATCCCACGCTACCCACATGGGAGGCCTAACCACCCACCCTGGGACCACTATAATATGAGCATGATAAGCCACTATAGCAGTCAGTCAATGGTCACCCTAGTAAAAAAGCATGATGGCCATAAATACACAATAATAACACATTGTAACGCCTGTATGCCCGCAGACCTGGCCAGTCCCCAGTACTGAGGTGGTAAGGGTATTACCACACACCCACAGCAGTGAGGGCGTGCCCGGAGTGTGGTATGGCGTTGTCAGGCCTGTAGAGAGATGGTTATTTATACTTGCAATGCCCTTGGGGTTCAGAGTAAGAGTAGTGATGTCCATGTGCCAGAGTCCAGGGGTATAGAGATCAGGATCGTAATGTTCGTAAGCCAGAGTCCAGGGATCACAGAAGTCAGCAAGGTCGTGTCCGTAAGCAGGGTTCAAGGGCAATAGCGAGCAGAGTAATCCAGTACGAACAGAGGTCAAGCCAGGGAAATCCAGGGGTAAGAAGGAGCAGGAACAAAGTTGGAAAACACAGGAGAGCCAAGCATAGGACTGCACACACAGAGGTTACAAAGAACTGTGCAGAGCAATGAGAGAAAGGACAGACAGGGGTTATAAAGGAGGGAACACCAATGGGAGAGAGAGGAGGAGCAGAGGGTGAAGTGGGAGACAGCAGGGATAGGTGAGGAGGAGAAGAGGAGGAGACAGGTGAGCCAGTGAGGGAGATTGCCTGCAGAACATGAGAGGAGGAGCCAGGAGTTTGAGAGAGCCTACAAAAGGAGCGTGTGCACGCGCCCTCTGTAAGGTTAGAGTGCGCGCACACAGGCTGCGTCACGAGGAAGGGAGAATAGCAGGGGAAGGCAGGGAAGGAACAGAAGAGGTAGGCAGGTGCAGAGCATCAGGGACACATGGTGGGGAAGGAATCCCCTGAACCGTCACAGTATCCCCCCCTTGAGGATCGATCCCTGAGCAATCCAGCCACGGTTTCTGGGGAAATTTTAGATGGAACTGCTGGAGAAGTTTGGGAGCATGGATGTGACGTGCTGGAACCCATGAACGCTCCTCCGGGCCATACCCCTTCCAGTGGACGAGGAACTGGAGCTTGTTTTTTGACCAACGAGAGTCGATTAGAGAGTGAACCTCGTACTCTTGTTGTCCTAGGGTGGACACTGGGTTGGGTTTCCAGGAAGGATCTGGGAAGTGCGAGCTCTGGACAAAAGGCTTGAGTAGGGACACATGAAATACGGAAGGGATCCTCATGGTGGGGGGTAGTGCTAGGCGGTAGGCGACTGGATTGATTTTTTCTGTTATCTTGAAAGGACCCAGAAATCTTGGGGACAGTTTTGGAGATGGAGTTTTAAGCCTAATGTTCTTCGAGGACAACCACACTCTGTCACCAGGCTTAAATGGAGGACCTGGTTGGCAACGACGATCTGCTTTAGTTTTTTGTCTAGAGACGGCAGATTGTAGGGACTTAAGGATCCTTTTCCAAGAATTCTGCAGGGTCGTAACATGGGAGTCTGCTGCGGGGACGCCAGAAGGGGGGGAGGAGAGGGGAAGACTGCTAGGGTGAAAGCCTAAATTGATGAAAAACGGAGACTCTTGAGTAGACTCATTCTTAAAAGAGTTGATAGCAAATTCGGCCCATGGTAACAGGTCCACCCAGTAGTCTTATGACTCTGAGACGAAACATCTGAGATATTGCTCAAAGGTTTGATTCATCCTTTCAGTCTGACCATTGGTCTGAGGATGGTATCCAGAAGAAAAATGAAGGGAAATTCCGAGACTCTGGGAAAACGCCCGCCAGAATTTAAAGATGAATTGAGACCCTCTGTCAGAGACAATTGAAATGGGAACGCCATGTAATCTGAAATTTCCTTGGAAAAAATATTGGCCAAAGTAGCAGAATTAGGAAGACCCTTGAGGGGAATAAAGAGTGAGTGTTTAGAAAATCTGTCTACTACAACAAGAATGGTATTCATTCCTTTGGAATTGGGAAGTTCGACAATGAAATCCATAGAGATGTGTTTCCAGGGTTGCTCCGGGATAGGGAGAGACATGAGAAGGCCAGAAGGTTTGTGTTGGGTCGTCTTACTCTGGGCACATACCGGACAAGCACTAGTGAAATAAAAAATGTCTTTGTTCATCTTAGGCCACCAAAATGTCCGTTTAATAAGGTCCGCTGTCCTCTTGAAGCCTGGATGACCGGCTGATCTAGAAGAATGTCCCCAAAGTAAAATCTTGTGGCCAAACCGTTTAGCTGCGTATAAGCATCCCTCTGGTACCCTGAACCTGCTGGGAATATGAACCTGAGCTTTGTTAATTTCATCCAACACATCAAAATTATTGGCAGAGATTATGCACCTGGCAGGAAGAATTGGTTCCGTGGATTCATTAGATTCGTTTTCTGTGGCGAACTGGCGAGATAGAGAGTCCGCTTTGATATTTTTGGTACCAGGAATATATGAAATGGTATAGTTAAAACAGGGGAAAAAAAGAGACCAACGAGCCTGATGAGATCCCAACCGTTGGGCCCCCTCGATATACAGCACATTTTTGTGGTCTGTGAGGATGGCAACAGGTTCCTTGGTGCCTTCTAGAAGATGCCTCCACTCTTGAAGAGCCAATTTAATGGCCAAAAGCTCACGATTACCAACATCATAATTTCTTTCGGCAGACGAAAATTTCCGAGAAAAAAAACCAGAGGGGTGGACTCTTTTTTGAGGAGAGGATCTCTGAGAAAGGACTGCACCAGCTCCCACGTCCGAAGCGTCAACTTCCAATGTGAAGGGAAGAGAGGTATCCGGGTGACGTAGGATGGGTGCAGAGACAAAGGCTATTTTGAGAACCTCGAATGCATCAATGGCTTCAGGAGACCAAGACGTGGAATCGGCTCCTTTTTTGGTCAAGGCGGTGATGGGGAGAGCAATGGAAGAAAAATTTCTGATGAATTTCCTGTAATAATTGGCAAAGCCGAGAAAACGCTGCACGGCCTTGAGGGAATTAGGCAGCGGCCATTCGAGGACAGACTTCAATTTCTCTGGGTCCATAGAGAAACCTTGGTTAGAGATAATATAGCCTAGGAAGGCAGTAGAAGTCTGGTGGAACAAACATTTCTCCATCTTGGCGTATAGGCGGTTAGAACGGAGCCTAGAGAGCACCAGTTTGGTATGGTGAATATGTTCATCTAAGTTTCTAGAAAAAATGAGTATGTCATCCAGGTATACAATAACAAATGTTCCCAACACATCCCGGAAGATGTCGTTCATGAACTCTTGAAAGACGGCCGGAGCATTGCATAAACCAAAAGGCATTACTAAATACTCATAATGTCCAGATCGCATATTAAACGCGGTTTTCCATTCGTCCCCCTCCCTTATGCAAATGAGATTATAGGCCCCTCCTAAATCGAGCTTGGAGAAGATAGAGACTCCTTGGAGACGATCGAACAGTTCAGAGATTAAGGGAAGGGGGTTCCGATTCTTTACCGTGATTTTGTTGAGTCCACGAAAGTCGATACAAGGTCTTAACGATCCATCCTTCTTCTTCACGAAGAAGAAGCCTGCCCCAGTGAGGGAGGTAGAATTGCGGATGAATCCTTTCTCCAAGTTTTGTTGGATGTAAGACGTCATGGCCTCGGTTTCAGGAACAGACAACGGGTAAGATTTCGATTTCGGGAGAATGGTCCCTGGAATTAAATCGATAGGACAATCATAAGGATGATGAGGAGGTAGAACCTCAGCCTGTAAATTGTTGAACACGTCCAGGAACTCATGGTATATGGTCGGGAGAATCGAGAGATTGGAAGGAACGGAATCCAGGCCAGCAAGCACCGCAACAGGAGGAGCTGTGGAAGCAGACTCAGCGGAGGAAGGCCACTGAATAGGCATGGTGCCGGTCCAATCAATGCGCAGATTGTGGAGTTGAAGCCAAGGCAATCCTAAAATAAGTTGAACGGTAGGAGAATGGAAGATATCAAACACTATTACCTCCTTATGACCGTCGGCCAAGGTCAAAGTGAGAGGAATGGACTCCCAGATGATGAATGCTGGCTGGAGTGGGCGACCGTCGATAGCCTCGAGACCAATGGGTGCTTTTCTCTTGACCAGGGAATTTGGTTCTCAGAAGCGAAGATTTGATCCTGGAAGTTACCACCAGATCCAGAGTCAATGAAAGCTTTTACTTCCAGTAGGAGGTCAGGGCCCTCCAGCGTAGCAGGAAGCATAAACTTCTTTGGGAGATACTCAGGGAGAGAGGGGCAAGGAGAGACAGTACCCAGTCGAAGCCCTTCTACCTTTACTGGGTGTTCCCGTTTCCCGGCTTCAGGGAACAGTTCTGGAGGCGATGTTCCGAAGAACCACAGTAGAAACAGAGTCCCTTCTGACGGCTTCGCATTCTTTCCGCGGCCCGGAGTTGTTGGCTACCAATTTGCATTGGCTCCGGGGAATCCAACACCAGGAGAGGCAAAGAGGGTGACCTGTGTGAGACACAGGGGAAGGAAGAGAACGAGAACAGTGTCTCTCATGCCGTCGTTCTTGGGTGCGCTGGTCAATACTGTAATGACTCAGGAGATTCATTCCCCTCCTTGTCCCTCTCTCTCATCTCCTGTCACCCTTCCTATTCCTTCTCACTCCTCTCCTTCACCTTCTACCTCTCTCCCCTTACCACAGCGCGTCCCCCGCAGGTCCCGCATACCCACGCGCTCCCTTAACCCTTGCCTTGATCCTCCTCGCTCCATCTCCCCCGCAGTAGCTCCGTTACTTTCTCCCGTGGTGCCATCCGTCCTGTTGCCTCCTCCTCGCATGGTGCCCACGGCGCGGCGTTCCACACGCCTGGTGACGCGTCCGGTATGTGCGTGCCCTCAGCCCATGGAGGACGCGCATGCATGCTCCTCCCTGCCCTTGCTAGCCATCGAGCAGGCACAGGCCTCGCGTGCGTTCCCCTCCTCTTGGCTCCGTCCTCCTCCTGCGGTCTTCCCCTGCTCTGTGCGGGCCGCGTCAGTGTTGCAACCTGTGCGCGCGCATCCCCAGCTTACAGGGGGCGCGCGCACAGACGCTTCTTATCTGCTTTCCCCTGTCTCCGCCTCCAAAGCCGTACAGGCCATTTCCCAGACTGCCCCTGCTGTCTCCTCCTCTTCTACCCCTGACCTATCTCCAGCTTCTCCCACTTATCTCTCTACTCCTCCCCTCTCTGTCATTGGTGCACCTTTTTTTATAATCCCTGTCTGTCCACCTCTTCCTCGCGCTGCATAGTTCCTGTTTCCCTGTGTGTACCTGACCTATGCTGTGCTCTCTCTGTGCTCCTGCTATTACCTGCTCCTGTGTTACTTTGGATTCCCCTGGCTTTGACCCCTGCTGATCCTGGACTACTCTGCTCTCTGGTATCCCTTGAACTCTGCTCCACGTACGACTTCGCTGACCTCTGGCTTCCACGGACCTGGCTTTCCCCCCTGACGACTGTACCCTCTGGATCCCTGGACAGTGGCTAACAGACACGACTATTCTCATGGACACTCCCCAAGCATTGCAAGTGTAACGGGTATTCCACCACACCCAATCGCATATATAGTATGGGTGAGTAGAACATGCGGTGTTACCGGTGTGGTGCGTATACCTGCAGGCTCACAGGAGGTCTGAGCCTCCGCTAATGAGAGCCTGGCGTGAATCCTCAGGAACGTATCTTCTTTCAGCGCCTCCACCTATGTAGGATTCTAGGGAAATGTAGAATGATCCTACATAGGAACCCACTCAGAAACCACACACACAGTGATTATATAACTAATGACTTTACTAACAAATAATAATAACCTGTGTCCCTCTCACGAGGAGACACTAACAGTGACGTCTCGCAGGACGATTCCCCGACACCAGGTGATCCCACCCAGTGTCCCAAGAACCCCACCCAATGTCCCGTACTCCTACAGAGATAGTCAATGGGTGACTGCGCAGTCACTAAGAACCTCTAGGCCTGTTGGTGCACATGTGTTGGTATAATACCTGCCGAGCACTCCGGTGCTCGGGTCAGCAACAATCTTCTCAAAGGGTCAGACGTGTGATGAATCCGTCTGATCCTCCACCCGAACTCCTTGCACGTGCAGACCGCTAGGGTGGTCCCACTCTGGAACCGTCTCTGTGGACCCCAACGTGGGTCCAACCGCTTCCACAGGAACAGCAGCAGCCGCTGTGTCCCTATCTATATAAGTGGTACTAACGTGACAGGAACCCTAACCTAGGGCCTGTCCCTGTAGTACAGCAACCTGTAGTGGCTTGGGGAACTCCTTTGGCCTGCAGGGGGTAATGACCTGTCCCACTCCCCTAACTACCCAAGTCCCTTCAGCCTCACTACTTTCTAACTAGTCCCAGCGCCTACAGCAGCAAGCTGTAGCTCACTGGAGGCTGCAGCCAACGTGCTGCACCAACAAGGTGCCTGCCTGTCAGACCTCACAGCACTGCCCGCTGTGACTCTGACAAGGCAGCACTCCAAACTAGGGGCCGCGTCCCTCTCTAGGACCTCCCTAAGCAGTTACCCACCCAACTAGTGGGGATTTGGGGCCTACCTGGGGTGTAGGTACCTATATGGGGCAGAAGCTGCACTCGCTCCCCGCACCCTTCCTTCCCTACAGCTCCCTGACTCCAACTCTCTTAACTGCGGACTTCCAACTACTGGATTGACAGGGTCCCTTACTCTAAGGCAGTCCCTGGCAACACTCCTATCATAGGGTAACTCAGAGCTATCTTGGACCAAGGGGGTGCTGGCCTAATACAGGGGAGTCCCTCTCTCCTGCACCCTACCTCCTTCCCTTGTCTGCTCCGGTCTCTGACTTTGCTCTGACTGACTACGCAGCTCTCTGCCCGTGAAATGTATCCAATCTATCCAGGGCAGTCCTGCAGCCCTATTGGCTCCTATGAGGCACCTGGTGCCTCCCTCGCTAAGCACTATGGGAATTGTAGTCCCGGGGCACTTACAATAACATTGGGGCCGTGTGCGCGCCTTCCCTCTGCCTACACTAACTCCTAATGGCTGCCGCAACCTCTCACTAGCTACCCCTAGTCTCGAGCGACTCTCCTGCGCATTCCCTGCCCTCACGCAACTGTTCCCTGCCCTCGCGCGATCTTCTGCGCATGCGCGACTATCTCGGGCCGCCTGGGACCTACTGCGCATGCGCGAACCGGCGCAACATGGCGGCGCCCTTACAACCCGGCTCCGAGAGCGCCGGGAGCCCTGTAACGCGCGTGTGGCCTTGGCAACCGGCCGCATGCGTCCCTGGCAACCCCCGAGCCGGGGCCTGACCGCCCTCACCCCTGAGATCGCCGCGCGGTGCCGCCATTTGACTCGGCTGCACCCGCGATCGTCAGTAAGGTGAGGGGGGTGCTGACAGGCTGGGGAGACCTGGCTACACTAGTATACTCTAACAACTCTTCCAACAGGCCCAGCAACGCTATACCACACTCCGGGCTTGCTCCCACTGCTGTGGGTGTGTGGTATCATACCGTTCCCACCTCAGTACTGGGGTTCAGCTTGGTCTGCGGGCATACAGGCGTGACACATACGTACACTGAGAGTAATCAACTCCTCCAGAGAAGAAGGCCGGGCATGAGTAGCAAGATCATCCGTCAAGGTGTCAGAGAGACCATGCCAGTATGCGGCGGCGAGTGCCTCATCATTTCAATGCGTCTCCGCGGCGAGGGTACGGAACTCGATCGCGTACTTGGCCGCAGATCTTCGAGCCTGTGAAATATGGAAGAGAGAGAATGCGGCCGTCTCGTGCCATGCGGGAGCATCAAATTCTTGCTGGAATTCACGCCTGAATTTGGGGTAATCCTGGGTTAATTCACTCTTATGTTCCCAGAGAGGAGAGGCCCAAGCGAGGGCATCACCGGTGAGCAAAGCGTAGATGTAGGCCACCTTAGAACGGCCAGTAGGAAACTGAGAGGGAGACATTTCGAATTGCACCTCGCATTGGTTTAGGAAACCGCGACAAGCGAGGGGGTCCCCATCATAGCGGTTAGAATACGGGGTCCAGCGTTAGCATAAGTCATAGCAACAGGGGGTGACGGAGCCATTGGCGTCTCCTGTAAGGAGAGGTTAGCAAGTTGCTGGGAGACTGTGGTTAGCTGATTGCGCACAAATTGTAAGGGCTCAAGAGAAATACCTGTACCCACCTCAGGGGGGTCTGCATTTGTTGGGCTCTGCATAATGTAACGCCTTTATGCCCGCAGACCTGGCCAGTCCCCAGTACTGAGGTGGGAAGGGTATTACCACGCACCCACAGCAGTGAGGGCGTGTCCGGAGTGTGATATGGTGTTGTCGGGCCTGTAGAGAGATGGTTAGTTATACTTGCAATGCCCTTGGGGTTCAGAGTAAGAGTAGTGATGTCCGTGTGCCAGAGTCCAGGGGTATAGAGATCAGGATCGTAATGTTCGTAAGCCAGAGTCCAGGGATCACAGAAGTCAGCAAGGTCGTGTCCGTAAGCAGGGTTCAAGGGCAATAGCGAGCAGAGTAATCCAGTACGAGCAGAGGTCAAGCCAGGGAAATCCAGGGGTTAGCAGGAGCAGGAACAAAGCTGGAAAACACAGGAGAGCCAAGCATAGGACTGCACACACAGAGGTTACAAAGAACTATGCAGAGCAATGAGAGAAAGGACAGACAGGGGTTATAAAGGAGGGAACACCAATGGAGAGAGAGGAGGAGCAGAGGGTGAAGTGGGAGACAGCAGGGATAGGTGAGGAGGAGAAGAGGAGGAGACAGGTGAGCAAGTGAGGGAGATAGCCTGCTGAGCATGAGAGGAGGAGCCAGGAGTCTGAAAGAGCCTACAAGAGGAGCGTGTGCACGCGCCCTCTGTAAGGTTAGAGTGTACGCGCACCGACTGCGTCACGAGGCGCGCGGAGCACCATGCCGTGGGAGTACCCGCCGAGTATGGAGGACAGACAGAAGGAGAGACCATGGGAGGTAAGGGGACTGGAGCGGGGACCGAGGGGGGCCGTGAGCAGGGGACACCGCAACGGGGAATGGGAGACCGAGAGGGTGCGCGTGTCTTGCGGGTAGCGCGCTGATGCCGGGATGACGTCAGAGGCTGCTGCAGAGGGACGGCTGCGGGCGGAGGAAGGGAGAATAGCAGGGGAATTCAGGGAAGGAAAAGAAGACGTAGGCAGGAGCGGAGCATCAGGGACACGTGGAGGGGAATGAATCCCCTGAACCGTCACACACACATACACAAGCACCTAAACACCCCAATTCAATAAATAAAACATTAGCCAACCAATTAAATACATAAATCAAAGCACTAGCCAACCAATCAATTTAATAAATAAAAGCACTAATCAAGAAAAAAATTAATTAATTTTAAACATTAGCCAACAAACTATAAATTAATTTTAACCAATAGCTTACAAATCAATTAATGAATAAAACCACTAGCTGCAGTTCAAGCTGCCGTTTTTAAAACATATATATTTTTTCCAATTCAATATGTGCATCAATACAATCTGCACACTGACAAGTGATTAGCTAAGATGCAGATCGATCCGTTCTCCTGTAATCGATCGCTTGCTCCCAGTTATTTAATTCAGTTCTTGCACAGCATTTTTGTCAATGTAGTTCTGGAATATGCTTGACTGGGCAGTTACTAGATACAATTGGTGCACAAGAGCCAGAGCCTATCAGAAGGGGAATGGGGCTGTCACTTTAGAAATGCTTCCTACATTAGAAACCTTAAAAATGTCTTTAAAACATTTTTTTTAAATTCTACAAGTATTTTCTCATAGTAAATAACCGATGTATTAAACAAAAACACATGTAGGATATTGCTTGAGCTGCTGCTTTAAAACCAGTATCCAACAAAACAAATAAATAATTAAAAACGCCAAACAATCCTAAAATGTACTAAATTTGTATTTAGTATCCAAATGTATCCAAATTCTAAACAATTTAATCCAAACAATAAACAGAAATAGAAGAAATAACTGTCAATAGAAAACAAGCATTTGCCAAAAAAAGCATTGGCTATCACTGTAATTATCTGTACCCTAAAGGGGTACAGTTTAATACAGTAGCAGACAATGTGCAATGAAAAATAATAAATACAATAAAAAAAACCTGTAAAAATAAAATTTCATACATTCAATATTTTTCTTACCTTTGGAAGCGTTGACCCTCCGAATCCTGGCATTTCAGGAAGATCTCTTACTGCGACATCATCAAAGTCAATCCAACACCATCTACCTTGAAGATCCAGAACAGGTAACAAAATTCTTCTTTAGTTTATCTTCTATCACCTTCTTCTATCTTCTTCTGTCACTATTTCCTTCATTTCGTTAATCTTCTTTCTTCTTTCTTCATCTGTCAATCCATAGCCCATGGTAAATCCACAACATAATGTTGTCTCGTTGGCTTCTAGAGGTAAAATGAGATGTCAAGTCCTTATATATGCCCTGTGATGTCACATTTTCAGGTCAGATAGTACAGCTCCAATCTGATTGGACACTGTATCATGTGCCCATCTGTTTTTGTTGTTGTTAAGGATGTGATGTCATCTCCAAGGGAGGAACATTACATCCTTCAAACCACCTGGCTATATCACATGGTATTACAGCCAATGGAATTGAAGACAATGCCATCGGTTGCTGTACCATGTGACAGGTTACATTAGAGCGCCCAGACACCCGCGGGGATCACCAGGACACACAGGGACACTTTCAGGGACCATACAGGAACCCCCGCCGGCCTCTGGCATCAATCCTGTGCAGAACTTTAAAAAAAAATGTATGTGGGGGCACAGGGGGTGGGTGAGTTGTGTAATGCTAGTTAGTACATATTGTAATGTTTATTGGGTGCAGAGGGGGTGAATGAAGGGCCAAGTACGCACTTCACTCACCCCCTCTGCCCTCAATAAACCTGCTATTGTGTGCTAACTTCTTCATTGCCTAAGCTGCTTTAATGTAATTTTTATTTATAGTGTCTGGGACCAGGGGGTCTTTTGAGCTGAACTGCTTTGGTTTCTGCCTCAGGGACCCCCTGCTTCCTGAGTTACAGGCCCCGGTATGGGGCATTGTGTGCCGGTATCACTGCCATTTTTAAATCTTCCACGTCATGTGACCGTGGGATTTAAATAATGACGGAGATACCGGCACCCAATACCTGGGCCTGTAACTCGGGAAGCAGGGGGTTCCCAAGGTTGAAATCAATGCGTTCATCTCAGGAGACCCCCCTGCTCCCGCACACTATTAATAAAAATTACATTAAAGCAGCTTCATTACCACAGCAGATAGGTGCTACGGTAACAAATTTGTTCGATTTTCTATTTGGGTTTTAATACTAGTGTATTATAACAGGGGGTCTCCGGAGCAGAACCTTGTTTTTTTGAGGTCCAGGGACCCCCTGCTTCCCGGGATACAGGCCCCGTTATGGGTGCCGGTATTTCCTATGCATTTAAATGTCCCGCGTCACGTGACCGTGGAAATCAAATGCATAGGAGATACCGGCACCCCATAACAGGGCCTGTATCTTGGGAAGCAGGGGGTCCCCGGACCTCAAATCAACGAGGTTCTTTTCCGGAGATCCCCTGTTACAATACACAAGTATTCCATTTTATATAAAATATGTTTGATCTTTGCCGAGATTTGCACTGGGTGAAGCGGCTCTCTCTCTGCAGCAGAAAGAAATCACCGGGTGAGCCCTTTTCAGAGAGGCGATCATCACATCGCCGGCTACTCACCAGTTTGTCAAATTTTGCTATTACAGGTATTCTGGGCTTTCTGCATACCGTGATAGCAATGCTGTCAAAAGTGGCAATTTAAACAGCTCAGTAATCTTTTTCCCCGGCGCTTAGTGCATAAGCACCTTATTGTCTTCAGTACCATGGAGATTCCACTCGTTGGAACACTGTGTTGACAGTGGTCTGTCCAACAGAATTCTTTTTGGAATTTATTCATTTAATTGCAATTAAATATTTGTGCAGGAGATGGCACACAGAATATCTTTGTCCATGCCTGCTGTGAAGGCATAAGAACTTAACAGGTGTTTCTATACTTTAACTGATTTTTGTGGTTGAGCAGGTGTAAAATAAATTATATTTCTGTACTGTATGAGCAACCATTTTGAATCAATTGCTTGGAAATATGTTTTGGAAAAAATTAGGAAACGTATTTAAAAACTATTGTGCAGTAAACAATATACAATCTAACATGTATATCTTAACTACAATATACAACAATATAACATGTATAACTTAAAAAATAATATACGTGCATAATAAACATTTCTATACAGTACAGGTTACTTTCAATTCATTTAAACTAGCACATGTGCGATGTACAACAACACAGCCAAAACGAACACAGAACAGCATGGCAGAGGCAGCAGCAGCCACCTTCAGAGCAGTACAACAATCATTCCCTGGTGACCCCAAAAATGGGTCTGCGAATCCTGCATAGCTTTCATGTGTAACCCCCTTTCCCCGTGTCTAAGGGAACTACATGTGCTGCTGTTACCTGTGGCTCACAGAACTCCTGAGCCTCTGCCACTGGGAGTCTGGGATGTGGTCTCGTTCTCCTCTGTGCAGTGCCTCCACCAGAGAGGGATCCCAGCGCAGCGGGATAAGCCCTTCAGGACCACTTACAGTGAAATGATACACACACCAGTATATAACAATTGGTTTACTAACAATAGAATAACGATATAATGGTACCATACAATATAACACTCACAATACAATAATAACACAGGGTGAGTGTCCCCCAAAGTACCTAGGGTGTGTGACAACATTGAGAGTCAGTCCCACCCACATGAAGGGAGTAGCACTACCCTTGTGGACCGTTGGTGCACTTTACCTCCCTGGGCACTCCTGTACTCAGGTACCACTGAATGTGCAAAAGGGATCTGTCTGATCCCATGATGTCTGCTGTATCCTCTCTCTGGTCCGCATAGGTGAGCTCCAGGGAGCAAAGGGAGCTGGAGCTGGAGGGCGTCCCCCAATGTCTATAGTTGCCTGTGGTCTAATCCCAAACCGCAGGCTGTAGCTCACTGCGTGGCATTTCTTCGCTGGTGCTACACCTGACACTATAAGGCTAAAGAGTAGCGGCCCTGTCTGGGCTCTTCCCTATAGCAGCCACAATCTAAAAGTGGACTTAGGACCTAGCTGGGACCTAAGGGATAAACATAGTCCAAGTCCAGGGAAGCACTGCTCCCAGGACACTACCTCAACGGTTCTCCCCTTCGTCCAACTGCCAGTAAGTGACAGAAACTCCAGAAACTGACAGCCGCTCCAGAAACCGTCTGTAACTGCCAAACTGTGTCAACATTCTACCTGCATGTCCCTCAGGCTCCTGGGACATGTAGTCCCTTGTGGAGCTTCTCCTAAGATGGCCGCCACAACTCTGGGGACCATGCATGCACAAAGACTCCACTGTGCATGCGCAAACCTAAAATGGCTGCCACAACCTCTTGCCTCTCTGGGCATGCGCATGGCTGTATTTGTGCATGCGTGAACTACAAGATTGAGGCCCCCGCTTTCCAGGTGCACTGAGGAGCTCCACTGGCTCCCATACACCACAGCCGCCCCCCTCCTTGCACCGGAGGTAAGAGGGGACACGGCTACACATATTTGCTTCCTCTGGCTGGTAAATGTCCTCCCTGGGTTTAGTGTCAGTGCCATTGTCCAGTTCAGCTATGGCAATGCTGTGCATTCAAATAATGTTTCTTTACATATTGCTAAGGCACAGTCCAGAGTAGTGCAGTGTAATTTTCTCAAAGTAGCAACAGCCTCATGGGCCTTCATCAGTTGTAATTACCACCAAATGCCAACCCTGAATGGTGTGGGGATGGACCCAGTTTTCTTTTTGTTGGGGGGGGCTACCAATCCAATAAGTCCATTTGGAGGATTGAGTGTGTTTTAAATAACTTTCTCAGTTGCCATGTACCGTAGTACAGTACCTGCAGGTGCATGTTTTGTGATGTTGTCAATAATAACGTTTGTAGCTAGCAACAGCGGAGGAATTGCAGTTGCTCTTAGTGGTTGAGGCTCCTTTAAAACCCAGAATAGAAGTAGTCAGGTACTGTCCAATACAAAGTACAATAGAACTAAATACAGTATAACAATGCAGTACATTAATCTTTAAATACATACAGTAGATATAATCTTATGTTCATTAAGTAATACAATAATGTGCTCCTTGCTGCAACAGGTTCATCAAGCTGCCTACAGCCAGCCAACTCAATAGCTCAGTTTGTGGAAGAGGGAAAGCGAGACTATCCCAATGTTGTGGTGGGAGTGTGTTGTGTGTGGTGGTTGATTGTGTTGTGGGTGGGTGAGGGTTTTGTTTTTGGGGGTGGGTGAGGGATGTGTGCTGGGATTGGATGATTGAGTAAGGGTGCAGTGGTGGGTGTTAATGTTTTATAATATTACAAATATTTAATATCTTTATATTATATTTTTTTCTTAAAAATGTTTGTGGCATACTATTGTTTGAAGTGTCTGCTTGAAAATAACGAATGTTTGTTTTGTAATGTACCTCTGTATTATTACTGTAGTAGTCACTGCAAACATCATAATAAGCCTCTTTGAGGGGGGCCACTTTCACCCATTGGACAGAGAGGACGCGTGAGTGGTGTTTGGGTGAGAGGGATATGGGAAGAGAGTGAGGTATACTGATGCAGCGGCCGTTATTCGAACACATCTCAAATCAATTTTCGTGTTGACCGCTGTATTCCATTCGGAATTTCCGCATTTGACCACTATTCATGCCGAGTCCGCGCAATCCGGTACCGGGCAGCCACACGCGGTTGATATGTTTAATTTAATGGTTTCTTGTTTCTTTTGATGCAATTCTTCTTTCGATCTTCCTCTTCACAGAGTTAAAGGTGGTAATGAAGGGTACCTCCACTGAGTTACCTAAATCCCTCGTTTTATCCTTAACTTTGGGAACCAACATTGACTGCCTATCCCTACATCTGACTGTATCTAGATCTTTACGCAGACTGGTAATAGAATACCCTCTCTCTAGAAACCTATCTAGAAGAAGTTGGGCCTGATCCTCAAAGTCTTGTTCCCCATTACAGTTCCTTTTAATCCTGATAAATTGGCCTCTCGGAATATTAGCAATCCATGATCTTTTATGATAAAACGAGGGATTTAGGTAACTCAGTGGAGTACCCTTCATTACCACTTTTAACTCTGTGAACAGGAAGATCGAAAAAATCGTTCAAAAACACTGGGGGATTTTGTGTAACGATCCAGTTATAGATGACCATATCCCAGATGTCCCTAAATTCATTTATAGGAGAGCAAAAAACCTTAAGAATCCATTGGCCCCGAGCGATGTGGGAAATATTCGGGCTAAACCCAATATGAATTCCTGGTTAAGTGATAAACCTACTGGTAATTTTCAGTGCGGAAAATGTTCGATGTATAAACATTTACACACTGAGATAAAAACATTTAAGTCAGTTACGAATGGTGAGAGCTTTGCCGTCAATACTTTTATTAATTGCAATTCCACTCATCTGGTCTATTTGGTCAATTGTGAGTGTGGTCTTCAATATGTAGGCCGCACTAAAAGATGCTTAAATATTCGTATACAGGAGCACATTAGAAATATAAAGATTGGATATGAGAAACAGTTTATCACGCCATTTCGCGTTATATCATAGTTACATAGTTACATAGTTACATAGTAGATGAGGTTGAAAAAAAGACTTCCGTCCATCAAGTTCAACCTACTGTATGCTAAATTTAGACAACAGATACTTTATCCTATATCTATACTTATTGATCCAGAGGAAGGCAAACAAAAAACCCCATTAAGGGGAAAAATTAATTCCTTACTGACTCCAAGAATTGGCAATCGGATTAATCCCTGGATCAACATCCTTCCCATGTTTACTTATTTATTATATCCCTGTATACCTTTCCCATCTAAAAAGATGTCCAAACTTTTTTTGAACAAATCTATTGTATCTGCCATCACAGTCTCCACGGGTAATGAATTCCACATTTTAACTGCCCTTACTGTAAAGAACCCTTTCCTTTGTTGCTGGTGAAATTTCCTTTCCTCCAACCTTAAGGGATGGCCCCGAGTCCTTTGTACTGCCCGTGGGATGAATAGTTCTTTTGAAAGCTCCTTGTATTGTCCCTGAATATATTTGTATATAGTTATCATATCCCCTCTTAGACGCCTCTTTTCTAATGTAAATTAATCTAATTTAGCTAGCCTCTCCTCATAAGTTAGAATGTCCATCCCTTTTATTAATTCAGTGGCTCTTCTCTGCACTCTCTCTAGTTCCATAATGTATTTTCTTAGGATTGGTGCCCAAAATTGTACTCCATATTCAAGGTGTGGTCTTACCAATGCTTTGTAAAGGGGCATAATTATGTTTACTTCCCTTCCATCCATTGCCGTTTGATGCAAGATAAGATCTTGTTTGCCTTTGCAGCCACTGCATGACATTGGGCACTATTGTTAAGCCTGCTGTCTACAAGCACTCCTAAATCCTTCTCCATCAAGGATTCCCCCAATATATCTCCATTTAATTTATAAGTCGCCTTTTTATTCTTGTATCCCAAATGCATAACCTTACATTTATCTGTATTAAACCGCACCTGCCATTTACCTGCCCACGTTTCCAGTCTCTCCAAGTTCTTCTGAAGAGAAATTACATCCTGCTCTGATTCTATTACCTTATACAATTTAGTATCATCAGCAAAGATGGTGACGGGGTCATTGACTCTGTATTCATTGGTAGGAGATGGCAGCATGCCTGCTTTCCAGTAGACTAGCGGTTAACCCAGCTTTTTAAGCAGTCCACAGGTGATTCAAATTAAGCTAGATCACCTACTTTAAAACAGGAAGAGGAAATGCCTCGGAACAGCAGTCTCTATCAGGCACAGAGAGAAGACAGAGGAGTGTTGACAGACAGACACAGGCTGCTCAGATTGATCATGTCCAAAGGGGGAATAAAGCTCCCAGGTAAGGAGCCAACTGGTGTTGTTGAACATTGTTGGGCTGGACTAGGTTAGCTAGCAAGCCATGTAGATAGCCTGCACTTTTGTTTAGTCAGTTCCCCGACCGGGGATAGGTTTTTGTTTACGTTTATTGCACTTAAAGGGACAGAGTTTAAAGGGACATTGTTTTGGTTTCACTTTTGGATAAATAAATCCACCAGCATATTATTTCACCAGAAGAGTCGTGTTGTCCCCTCACTAACCACGGTCATCCTGCCACACGTGGTGTCAGAAGTGGGATTATCGAACACCCTGTAAAAGGGGCGGAGCTACAGATTGCGACTGGTGGAACCTGTCCACGCGATAACTGTCAGTATGGAGGACGTTGTGAAGGCCTTAGTACACAGCACTGCTGTCCAGCAGGAAGCTAACAAACAGGGACTGGAAAGCACGGCTGCACAACGCGAGACAAACCGTATACTTGCAGCCTAGCTTGATGTTATTGCCGAAACACAGAGGGAGCTGATTGAATGCCTGGCCCAGGTTAATATGGACTCGACCAGTACGGCCCAGGCGTGGCCCGTCCAGTCGAACCTGTACCTGCAGAAAATGACGCCGCAAGATGACGTCGAGGGATACCTCCGGTACTTTGAGCAAATCGCTTCCCGGGAAAGTTGGGCCCGCTCCAAATGGGCGGGGATTATCGCACCCTTTTTACTGGGGGAAGCCCAAAAAGCATATTGTGACCTCGACGGATAAGCCACAGCAGACTATGACTGTCTGAAAAGAGAAATCCTGGCAAGGATTGGAGTGACTCCCGCAGTCTGTGCGCAAAGGTTCCATACGTGGAGATACTAGGAACAGAAGTCACCCAGATCCCAGTTATGGGATTTGATTCACCTAGCGACCAAGTGGCTAAAACCAGAGGTATATAGCCCAGCCTGGATCCTTGAGATGGTGGTCTTGGACCGCTTCATTCGAGCGTTACCCCAGGACCTTCGACAGTGGGTGGGGAAGGGAGATCCCCTCACTTGTGATGCCATGGTAGGCGCAGTCGAGCGTTTTCTGGCCACCCGTGAACTGTCACGCTCCCCTCTACAAACCACAACCCACGGCCCAACACGAACGGTAGAGACCAGCGCTGGTGCCAGGACCCGCAACCGGTCGCACGATTTGAGCGAGTGGAAGAAAACCTGGCTAGGGACAGAAACTCTAAATCTTTGAAAGGGTTTCAAGAACGAAGTGGGCCAATTGTTTGTTTTGAGTTTGGGGAGACGGGTCATATTAAGGCTCACTGCCCGCAGTTGTCTGAACCAATGGAGTGTGCGTATCGCTCTGTGAAGTCAGAATTTTGTGGAGTGGTAGGTATGACCCGCGGGGGAAAACGTACCCACAACTTCCTCACGACGTTGATTTTAAATGGTAATCCAATCTCCTCCATGGTAGACTCAGGGAGTGATATTAACTTGGTATCCGGGAAGTTGGTTAAGCCTCTCCGGTTACACTAGGGTGAGAAGTTGCGGGTATTATGTGTGCATGGGTGTACTTTTCCGTACACCCCCACTCTGATAAAAGTGAAAGTCGAGGGGCAAGTCATCCAAACTACGGCAGCAATTGTACCAAAGTTACCCCATTCCCTAGTGTTAGGCTGTAATTTCCCTGGTTTTGACAACCTGATCAGAGAACAACTCTCCTTAAACAATCCTACTCGGATGAGCTTTTTCCGTTTAAAGACCCTGAATTAGTCTCCGAGGTGTCTAAAACCCCTAAGTCGAAACGAGAACGTAGGAAGGAAAAAAAAAGAGGTTCGCCCCCACCCCAGTTAGCACTGGTTACTACTCCTAATGGAGGGAGACCAGAGCGGGAGGAGTTGTCCGAGACAGGGCTGGTTGACGCTCAGGAGTCCTAGTTACCCATGGATGTAACCGGCCAAACTCCAGATGAAGAAGGTTTTGGAGGTCTAGAACTTTCCCTGACTAACTTTGGTAGGGAATAGGTTAATGATCCCCAGTTGAAAAATGGGTTTAGCCAGGCGGTAGAAGTTAATGGGGTCCCGGTAGAATGAACAACGAAGGAATCCTATCTCTATTTTTGTATTTAAAAGGATTTATTATACCATGTGAGCCAAGAGGAGGGCTAAGAAATAGAAAAATTGCTAGTACCCAGTTCATTAGTAAGGAAGGTTCTAGAGCTAGCACACTCTCACTTATTGGGGTGTCATCTTGGAGTAGAGAAGACACAGCAAAGAATCCTAAAAAGATTTTACTGGCCAGGGATACATAATGCAGTAAAACGATTCTGTACCTCTTGTCCTGAGTGTCAATTGACAGCCCCCCGAACAAGTTTGAGGGCCCCATTGATCCCTATGCCTATTATTGAGATCCCATTTGAGAGGATCGCTATGGATATAGTGGGTCCCTTAGAGAAATCTGTCAAGGGTCATCAATACAGCCTAGTGATCCTAGACTATGCCATTCGCTATCCAGAGGCGCTGCCTTTACGTAATACTTCCTCAAAAGCCATAGCTAAGGAATTGTTACAGGTATTCTCCTGACTCGGGATACCGAAGGAAATTTTGACAGATCAGGGTACCCCGTTTACATCTAAACTTATGTGAGAGTTATGTGTAGAGCTAAAAATACAGTCCCTAAGAACCTCTGTTTACCATCCGCAAACGGACGGACTGGTAGAACGATTTAATAAAACTCTGAAGATGATGTTGAGAAAAGTGGTTGCTAGTGATGGGAAGAACTGGGACACCTTGTTGCCTTATCTCTTGTTTGCTATCCGAGAAGTACCACAGGTCTCTGCACGGTTTTCCCCATTTGAACCCCTGTATGGGAGATGCCCAAGAGGGATTCTGGATAGCCTCAAAGAAGAGTGGGAGTAACAAGCTGTTCCAGGGAAAAATGTTGTCCAATTTGTGGAAGATTTAAAAGAACACATTGCTGATATTACTCCCATAGTCAGACAACATTTAGAAGAGGCACAGAAGGCCCAACAGAACTTTTACAACAGACAGGCTACGGTTCGCAGCTTCCGACCAGGGGACCGAGTAATGGTGCTTGTTCCAACGGCCGAAAGCAAGCTGTTATCACATTGGCAAGGGCCATATGAAGTTCTAGGTCGGCCCGGTGAATTATAAAATTCGACTGGCAGATCGGAGGAAGGTAGAGCAAATCTATCACATAAATCTATTAAAATCCTGGAAGGATAGAGAGGTATGTCTGACAGTAGTAGCTAACAAATCTGGGAAAGGGGAGGATCCACTCATTCGCATATCGGCAGAACTCACTCCTGAATAATACAGAGAAGCTGTAGACTTGGTAAAAAGGAACAGGGATGTATTTTCCAGTGTACCAGGGAAAACTAGGGTGATTTCCCATGATATCGTCACCAAGCCGGGAATAGCTGTTAAGATTAGACCTTATAGGATCCCCGAAGCCAGAGAGGGGCTATTCAGTCAGAGTTAAAGAAGATGCTAGAATAAGGGGTAATTGAGGAGTCCCATAGTCAATGGTCCAGCCCTGTTGTTTTGGTACCTAAGCCGGATGGGTCAATACGGTTCTGTAATGACTTTAGAAAAGTCAATGAAGTCTCGAAGTTTGATGCCTATCCTATGCCGCGGGTAGACGAGTTAATTGAGAGGTTGGCGAGGGCCCATTATCTAACCACTTTTGATCTTACAAAGGGTTATTGGCAAATCCCCTTAACAAGTACAGCAAAAGAGAAAACAGCCTTCTCCACACCTGATGGCCTCTTTCAGTATACTGTCTTACCCTTTGGCCTTCATGGGGCACCTGCAACCTTCCAAAGGTTGATGAATAAATTGTTACACCCACACTCGAACTACGCCTCAGTGTACTTAGACGATGTGGTAATTCATAGTCCAGATTGGGACTCAAATCTACAAAAGGTTGAGGCTGTGTTTGGGAACCTTTCGGGAGGCAGGTCTTACAGCCATCCCAGCTAAATGTTCAGTCGGCCTAGCAGAAGCAAAATATCTTGGCTATGTTGTGGGAAAGGGGACAGTAAAACCTCAGCTCAATAAAGTTGAAGCCATTGAGAATTAGCACGTCCCCTAAAAAAAAAACAGGTTAGGACATTTCTAGGCATTGTAGGTTACTACAGGCGATTTATACCCCATTTTGAAACCCGGGCTGCACAGCTTTCAGATTTAGTAAAGGCAAGGGCACCTGATGTTGTAAAATAGAGCAGTGGTGCGGAGACCACATTTTTAGACCACGTACAGCGATTTGTAGTCACTCAGTCTTGGTAGCCCGGATTTTACAAAGGATTTTTTTCTGCAAACGGACGCCTCCGAAGTAGGTCTCAGAGCAGTACTCTCCCAATTTGTAGGAGAAGAGGGACACCAGGTTCTCTATCTAAGTCGCAAATTGTGTCCCCGCGAACAAAGATATGCCACAGTAGAAAAAGAGTATTTGGCCGTAAAGTGGGCAACAGACACCATTACCTTTTAGGCAGGTCTTTTACGCTCATTACAGATCATGCACCCCTACAGTGGATGCATAGAAACAAAGAAAAGAACTCGAGAGTTACCCGTTGGTTTCTACCTTTGCAACCTTTCAACTTCACAGTCCAACATCGGCCAGGCATACTGCACGGTAATGCTGATGCACTCTCTAGGGTGCACAGTCTCGGTGCATTGGCTGCTCCACTCGGTAACATTACGCTGGGAAGGGGGATATGTGACAGGGTCATTGACTCTGTATACATTAATAGGAGATGGCAGTATGCCTGCTTTCCAGTAGACGAGGGGTTAACCCAGCTTATTAAGCAGTCCACAGGTTATTCAAATTAAGCTAGCTCACCTGCTTTAAAACAGGAAGAGGAAATGCCTCTGTAGCAGCAGTCTCTCTCAGGCACAGAGAGAAGACAGAGCAGTGTTGACAGACAGACACAGGCTGCTCAGATTGATCCTGTCCAAAGGGGGAATAAAGCTCCCAGATAAGAAGCCAACTGGTGTTGTTGAACATTGTTCGGCTGGACTAGGTTAGCTAGCCAGCCAGGTAGATAGCCTGCTCTTTTGTTTAGTCAGTTCCCCGACCGGGGATAGGTTTTTGTTTACGTTTATTGCACTTAAAGGGACAGAGTAACCATTGTTTTGGTTACACTTTTGGACAAATAAATCCAACAGCATATTATTTCACCAGAAGAGTCGTGTTTTCTCCTCACTAACCACGGTCATCCTGCCACACATAATAAGGATCCCTCTAAACTAATGTTCAAGGGAATTAAAATTGTCCCTAGGGAAAGGAGAGGAGGTGACAGAATTAAGAGTCTCTATTATCAAGAGACTTTCTGGATATATAAGCTTGGATCTCTTGCTCCTAAAAGGGCTAAATGAAGACATAGATATCTGGTCTCTCTACTGATTTCCAATACCCCCTGTTGCTGTGTGTCTCCTTATCATTTTTATCTGTGCTTATTTATGTGCTGCATTTCCATCCTGTTTCTCTAATTATGGCATTCTTCTTTTTCAGCATTTGTCCTAAAGTATGTATACTTTGTATTTTATTTCTATGCATTCATTTTTTAATGTTGCTATTTTTATTCAATGTATGGCTGTATGGCACTTTCCTGCAAGCTCACTGATTGGCTCGGTAATCTGTGAACCGAGCCAATGACTGGAATGCTGGGTATATAGATATCTGTGTCTTCCCAGTCTTCAACATTCCCTGAAGAAGTAGCTTCTTGCTATGAAATGCGTTGGGCTAATTGCTTTACAACTATCGGTGCCGTACATAGCACTTGTGTTTTCCTCCCGCCGCTGCCTGTCACCTTCCTGCTCTCTGTATCGCCATACGCCGCTTTGGACAATTCACCTAACCTTGGAGGGGGAGGAGAGTCCTTTACACCATCAGTGGGTGTCTATTAGATCTGAGCTCTGCACCAGAAGTGCGTAGAGCTAGCGTGCGGGATACACGGAGTCCCTCATACTCTACCACGGGACCCTACATCGGACCCTCCACATGCTGGTATTCAGACGAGCGAAGCGCTAAAGAGCTCCACGGAGGCTTTTCTGCTGGATGGTCACTAATGTGCTCCTGCTGCTCTGACC
Source organism: Ascaphus truei (assembly GCF_040206685.1). Lineage (NCBI taxonomy): Eukaryota > Metazoa > Chordata > Amphibia > Anura > Ascaphidae > Ascaphus > Ascaphus truei. The sequence continues at coordinate 229,347,865 of NC_134483.1, read as the reverse complement.
GTTTCCACTGAAGAGTTGTGCCATGCAGCGATCCAGTGGACTCAGCGTGTGGTAACCCCACAAACCCTATGCTTGTTGTTTATTATCTGATGTACGCAGAAAATTTAATTTTTTATTAGTTTTTTTTTTTTTATAACTTGTATTTTTATTGAGGTAAGGTACAGGAACAAAGTATAACATGACACTGATATAAGCAATTAGAATAAAATTCAGCTAACATGAAGAAGTGATATATTGCACTAGGGGTGACGACAAGAAAACAAAAGACAAGACTGACTCAGACATCACCAAATTCTCAGTGGGTAAATCGTTTGAGTATTTGAGTATCATACATAACAATTTACCGGGTGATGGGGGGGTGACACAGGAGGGAGAAGGATGGTAGGGGTGGGACTACTGAAAGGGGGAGGGGGAGTGGGATGATAGGATTGCGGATGGAGTTTCTGAAGACTGTTTATTGGAGCCCATCTTCACATCATTGTTATTGAGGAACCCTTTTGTCTAGTTGAACGTGGCACCTGAGGCCTTTGTGTGGAAGTGGAATAAGGTCTTTACCCACCGAAGGAGAATGCACCTCGAACTATCAATGCCATATTGTGTCGCGCTCCACTCCGGGGATGTCTGTTTGGGCTAGCCACGGTATCCAGATGTTTAGATAGTTGATGCCAGTGTCATTAACCAGATTCGTTAAGTTTTCCATCTGGCAGACAAACCAAATTCTGTTTCGAATCTTGGGAATGGATGGGGTTTCATTAAGTTTCCATACTGTTGCGATCTCGCACCGGGTCGCTAGGGAAATATGCCCAATTAGTTTATTGCTTGCTCTTGAGAGCCCTTCTAGTGGTCTGTTCAAAAAGAACAGACATGGGTCTAGAGGAATCGGGAGGCCCAAGATCCTCTGAGTCCAATCTCGAATTTCTTCCCAGAGAGGGGCGATCCGTGGGCAAGACCACAGCATATGTAACAGGTCAGCCGACTCTCCACACTGTCGAGGGCACAGCGGGGAGAGTCCCGGCACATACCTTGCTAATTTTAGCGGGGTGTGGTACCATCTCATTAGGACCTTATATGCATTCTCCTTAAGTGTGGCGCAAATTGAGCTTTTGGCAGCTGCTAGATAGATTTTGTTCCAATCCTCGTCTTCTAGGGATTCTCCTAGGTCGGACTCCCACTGGGATCTGTATCTCGGGTGTCTCTGCTTGGGGACCTCAGAACCGACCACCTCCCTGTATAACTGCGATGTGAGTCCCGAAGTGTCTGATTCTACCAGACAGAGCTTTTCAAAATTAGTCAGTGCTGGGTAAGGGGCTAATTTATTATAGAATGCTCGGACCTGGAGGTATTTGAAAAATTCAGGGTGGGGAATATTCTTTTCAGATCTAATATGTTCGAATGATTTAATTTTTTTACCAATTCCCTCCAGATCCCTGAGGCGCATATAACCGGCCTTTATCCAACTAGCGGTACTACCGTACTGCAGGCCCGGAGCAAAGTCGGAGTTCCCCCAAAGGGGGGACATCAGGGAATTTTTAGTGGTAAGGGAGTGACTGTGCTTTGACGTGTTCCATATTGTCAGCGAGTTGGTCACAGAGGAAAGCGGAATGTCAGCACCTGTGCGTGCTGTTTTTGGGAGCCAAATCAAGGATTTCAGCTCTATTGGGGTGCAAATTGCCCTTTCTAGATCCACCCATCTTTTCAATGCAGGGTTGGAATGCCATTGAACAATTTGGCTCAATTGCGCCGCTTTGTAGTAGGACCACAGGCAAGGTACCGCTAAGCCCCCTGCAGCAGGGGTCTTTTCATAATTAGTTTGTTTACTCTTGGTTTTTTGCCTCCCCAGATAAACTTGGAGATATCAGACTGAAGTGAGAGTAGGTCTTTCAGTCTCAGTGGCACCGGTAACGTTTGGAATAGGTATAGGATACGGGGGAGGAGATTAATTTTAATACTTTGTATCATGCCTATCCAAGAGATTCTTTGGGAGGACCACTTTAAGATGTCAGCTTTTAGAGATAGAATTAGGGGGGGGATAATTTGCCTTATAAATGTCTCTGACGTCTCTGGTAATATGGACTCCCAAGTATTTAATCTGGTTCTGTTTCCAATTAAAATCAAAATTAAGCTTTAGTAGCTTTTCAACCTCCCCGGGGAGGCTGATATTAAGAGCTTCCGATTTAGATTGGTTGATTTTGAATCCAGATATTTTAGCAAATTTGTCTAGCAAGTTGAAGAGATTTGGTAGGGAGGTGAGGGGCCGTGATAATAATAATAGGATGTCGTCAGCATATAGAGCTGCTTTGTGGGATTGTGAGCAAATATCTACCCCTACTATGTCTGGACAACCACGTATCTGCACTGCTAGGGGTTCCATACAGAGGGCAAACAGGAGGGGGGATAACGGGCACCCCTGTCTCGTGCCGCTTTTAATTTGGAATTGGGCAGATGGGAAGCCCTGGTGTATGACCCTAGCAGTAGGACCTGAGTAAAGTTCCATAATTGCTTCACTCACCCTATCCCCGAATCCAAATGCCCCGAGCGTCTCCTTTAAATACGGCCAGTCGATCCTGTCAAATGCTTTTTCTGCATCCAGACTTAACATCATGTTTTGTGATTTTCCTTTGTTAGCCAATTCTATCAGATCAATGATTCGTCGGGTGTTATCCGCTGCTTGTCTACCTTTAATAAATCCGACTTGATCTGGATGTATCAGTCTGGGCAGGATCTGACTTAGTCTATTGGCCAAAAGCTTGGCGTATATTTTGATATCAGTATTGATCAGGGAAATTGTTCTATAGCTTTTGCATTCCAGCGGATCTTTGCCTGATTTATGAATTAGTGAAATAGACGCCCGAAGCATCTCTCCGGGGATTGGGGCTCCTGCTAAGATCGCGTTAAACATGTGGAGCAGTCTTGGGGCAAGTACTTTGCAAAACTTTTTATAGTAAAGCCCCGAAAAGCCGTCTGGGCCAGGGGCCTTTGACGGTTTTAATTCTTTTATCACCGTGGTTATTTCCTCAATAGTGAAATCGGCACCCAGACTATCTTTGTCCGCCTCAGTGAGCTTTGCTAGATTTGAGTTTGCCAGCTTATCTCCAAGGGTCTTACTCGTTTTTGGTGAGTGTGCCACTTTCTCCCCGTTGTAAAGAGACTCATAGAATTTACCAAATTCGTCAATTATAATTTTAGGGTTGGCCGAGGTGGGGCCTGATTTCAGTCTAATTGCTTGAATATTATAGTTGGACTGTCTGTTACGTAGCAGTCAGGCCAGCATCGTATCTGGCATGTTAGCCCTCTCGTAAAATTTCCTCTTGGACCAGCATAGAGAATTGTCTGCCCTGAATGTCAAAAGCATATTTAATTCAATTTTAGTATCTTTCAAATCTTTGAGAGCCTGCGGGTCTGAATTTTTTTATGTCTCACAGACAGGGAGCTTAATTTAGACTGAAGGGTGATAATTTTAGCATCCCTTTCCCACTTGCGTCTCGCTGCGACACTTATCAATGTACCTCTAAGGGTCGCCTTGTGAGCCTCCCAGAGAACCATCCGAGATTCCACAGAGCTTGTGTTGATTTCAAAGAATTGGTCTATTTCCTTACCAATGTGTTCGCATATGTCAGGTATTTTTAAAAGGGATTCATTTAGTTTCCAGTTTGCTCCGAGCCTGTCATGTTTAATTTGGTTACACCTTAGTTCTATAGGTGCATGGTCAGACCACGAAATATCATGGATGTCCGCTCGGGCGACCAACGGGACCAGTCTACTAGAGACGAAGAAGTAGTCGATTCTACTGTACGAGTTGTGAGGGTGTGAGTAGAATGTATAATCCCTATCTAGTGGGTGTAACTCTCTCCAAATATCTGTCAGATGGTTTTTCCGGAGGCCAGAGGTTAGGGCGAGCCGCTCTCTTTTGTTATTCTCTTTAGGGGTGCTGGATCTATCTAATGGTGGCTGAAGGGCTATGTTGAAATCCCCTGCTACGATTATATGGCCATGTGCCTATGTATGTAGGATTTGGAAGAAGGTGTCAAAAAATTGTGCATCTTTCTCGCAAGGAGCATACACGGCCGCTAAGGTGATAGGTTTCTCATGTATGAAGCCAGCCAGGATAATGTAGCGACCTTCTTTGTCCTTTTTTACTGTTTTAGCAGTAAAGGGGATCTTATTGTGGAAAAGTATAGCTATTCCCTTCTTTTTTTCAGGGGCCGAGGAGAGGTAGAACTGAGAGTATTGCTTATCCATATTGCGGGGGGCGCTTTTATTACTAAAGTGAGTCTCTTGGAGCATCAATATATCGGCACCTCTTCTCTTATATTCTATAAATGCTAATTTGCGTTTGATGGGGCTATTGAGACCTTTCACGTTATGTGAAATAATGTTAAGGGCCATCTAATGATAACAGGTGTGGAATGCGGATTGTGCACCAGGTTTTTACCCCGTTCCTGGGGCCGGGATCTCCATCTGTTGGATTGACTGGTGAAGTGGTGATAGAGGCTCCAAGTGGATCCATGTCGGCGGCTCCTCTCTCCGCGGAGGTAGGAAAAGGGGGGGGGGGTGACACGTGAGGGTGGGGGAGGACGGGGAAACATGTAACATACAAAAAAATAAGAATAGCATTGTCAGTTTCAACAGTGTAGTGCTGTTGGTAAATATATACATGTTTAGCAGGAACCCACTTGGGGCAGCCCAAATGGGGACCTTGTGCCCATAGGTATGGCTCAACAGATCATCCGCAACGTTGGATTGATCTGTGTCCCGAGGGACCAGCCTCATAGGGACTTGAACACGGCCTATCTCAGGGGATTGGGTTGAGGTTGGAGACGCCTGCAGCGGGGGTAGTCCCCGTCAGCACATCTCTAAACAATATTTATGTTAACTTGTACCGGCAGTACATCCATTAATAACTTTTGTAGATAACTTAAAAGTAGAATATTTACAAACACCTCACTCAAACGGCAAAGTGAGAATGAATTCAACAAGGCAGGCTTAAATGTGCAGGGGTGATTGAAAAAACCTAGCTCGGAACCTCCTCTTTAACTCTGGAATGACCATACCCCTAACTCTATGTTAAGCCTCAGCGTCCCTCATAAGCTGATCTCTATTTATGGCTAAACCTAACCCCTTTTGGCGTCATCACCCCTGCCCCTGGTTTTTAAGAGGCCTCGACATGGGAAACTCCCTTCAGATCCCGTTTATCGCCAATTCTCTATTAATCCCCCTGGCTGCGAATCTATGTCTATATAAGGTACACTTAAGGGAGGGGGCATGCTCAGGGGAGGGGGGATGGGGCGGGCCTTTCGTACAGCATAGGTATCCCGTGGTGAGGGCCTCAGATATTACATCTGTATTTGCTATCCTATCCGCACAGTGGGGTGAGCCCTGCCCGCAACTCTGCGAGGCCCCGGAGGCGAGGGATCTGGAAGGGGAGGGACCTGGAAGGGGAGGGACCCGGGAGAGGGGGAGAGGCCACCACCCCGCGGGCTACCATAGAGCCTAACGGAGGCACGCCCAGAGGGTCTGCACCTTTACTTGTAGGCTCGCCCCCCTCCCCTGAGCCCCGGCCCAGCCCGCAACCCCCCGAAGCCCCGGAGGTGAGGGGGAGGGATCCGGAAGGGATCCGGAAGGGGAGGGATCCAGAAGGGGAGGGACCCGGGAGAGGGGCAGAGGCCGCCATTCCGCGGGCTGCCAGCGAGCCGGACGGAGACGTGCCATAGGATCCGCGCCTTTACTTGGAGGTTCCCGCTCAGCCCAGGGGGAGGAAGGAGGGAAGATGGCCGCTGATCCAGAAACTGCGACGGGTTGGCGGGGGCTCTGAAGCTGTCAGAATCAGACCTCTGGACAGGATCATCTTCACAGCAACAGGATCCGAAGGGGCAGCGCTTCTGGGTGAGTCAGGAGGGGCACCATTATTCTGAGGAGCTTCATCTGGTCAGTAGTATACTGTAGAGGGCTTGTCCAGAGCGGCTTAATCTTTAGTGGTGGAGGGGGCAGATGCATCTCCAGCTCTACTCCATGAGGTCGAGGGAGCCTCCTCTCTCACCGGAGAGGTGCGGGTGGGGGTCTGTGGGGGCCCCGATGTGTGTCCCAAGCCCAGCCTACGAAGGAATGCCTCCCCATCTTCTGGTCTGCGCAGGGTATGTGGAGCGCCATTTTTTATTACTAGCAGCGCAAAGGGGAACAACCAGCGATATTTGAGATTGTTATAACGTAGTGTTTTAGTGACTGGCCATAGATTCCTCCTCCTTGCCAGCGTAGCTGGGGCCAAGTCCTGGAAGACTTGGAACCGGACCTCATCGAATTCAATGTGTTTTTGGTTTCTGGTCTTTTGAGATATGAATTCCTTTGTCCTGAAGTAATGGAATCTAACAATAATATCCCTAGTGGGGTCCCCGGGTTGCGGGCGGGACCTCTGGAGAGCTCTATGACATCTATCCAGATGTCTGTCTGTGTCAGACCTGTCTGGTAGTAGGTGTTCTACCCAGCGCACGATGAAGTCTTCAGGGTCTGTTACAGTCTCTGGTACCCCTCTGATGCGGAGGTTATTTCTCCTGTCCCTGTTGTCTGAATCTTCTAATCTGTCCCCCATTTCTCTCACCTGGGCTGACAGAGTGGCTACCTCAGCGTTGGTTTGCTGCAGGGCTGTTACAGTTTCATCAGATTTTATCTCCAGGGTGTTTGTCCGCTCTCCCAGGGTGTCCAGGTCTTTGCGCAGGGCCCAGAGTTCTGACTTGAAAAATGTTCTCATCTCCCCACATAGTTCTTTGATGTCCTTAACTGTGGCCCATTCCTGGTCCCAAGCTCCGGAGGGGGGTCTGCTAGTCCCCAATTCTGTGTCTGTGTCAGGCTCTCTAACGTCGCTGTTGGGAGATTGGGGGGGAAGTCTGTCTCTGTTCCTACTCTCCTTGCCTTTCCCGCCCGTTGCCATTGCAGCAGGGGACTTGCGAGGGGTTTTGTGAAAGTAGCTTGCTACCGAGGTGACTCTTTTGACCCTTCTTGTGGTCAGCGGCATCCCCCGCTGTTCGGATACCTGAGGTTGTCTTTTTTGTAAAGTTTTGTGTAAAAAATGCCGGTATTTAGTTAAATGTTTGCACCGACGGGCAACTGGAGCTCAGTTATCAAGCTTCCATGCACCACCGCTCCCAGGCTCCACCTCTCATATGTTTTTAATAAAACCATAATACATCCAGGTAGGGCAGAGTGCCCTAACTGGGTTACCTTTACTCTTTGTGCACAGAGAAATAATTGGGATAAGAATTCCTCTTGACCCACTTATAATGGTTCTGGGGAAACCCTTGGATAATTTAAACCAAAATATATCTAAATTATTATTACATATTCTGACCGCGGCGAGACGTGATATCGCAGGGGCCTGGAAAAAGACCCAACCCCCCTCTAGGAGAGATTATTTTGAGAGTAAATGAGGTCAAATCTGGAAAGATTAACAGCCTATGTACTGTTGTGGCCCCTTTTAATCTCCTACATCCCCAATTTTTTTCGGGGATGTTTTCCGAATATCACGCACTTTGCCGCATTCATGGCGAGACAGCGCTAATAGCGCTAATACAATGAAACGCCCACGGCGCCTAAAAATAACGGCATCTGCCCGCGGTTTTAAAAGCCACGCCGAAACGGCCGCACGAGGCTGAAGGCGGCCGCCACTGTAAGACACAACACAAGAACATTTCACAAGGTATGGGAGTCTGGGTACACTAGGGGGAATATGTGAATCTCTGAATCAGTGTGGATTGAGGGTGGTATGTTCTCTCAGAGAGTTGGTTATTTTCTATTTTATGCATCGCTTTCCTTTGTTTTTCTAAAACTCTAATAGAAAATAAGTTACAAAAAAAAAAAAGAAATAAAGCAAAAATCATTTTTGGATTTGGTCTGGAGACTTCCAGTTTTACAGTTATTTCTTTGTGCCATGTGTTCTGACGACACTTCCTGGAATACTCACAAAGCCATCCAGTTTCCATCAGGGCCAGAAGTCTTGAAAAAGCAGCAGACACTAAACGATCGTCGACCAGGGCTCTTTTAACTTATGGACAGTGTCATGTTTGCTTCTTAGGGTGTAGACTACACTTAGTTACAAGGCTGCGATTATTGAGGTGAATGGTTCAGAACGCCATCTACTTAATCTGATTACAGGCATACTATCCAGGAAAGTACTCTGTGCACATAAAGGTTCATGTTAAAGGGAATGATGCCAGCCAATCAGAATGTCTGTGCTTCATTTGCCTTTAAGATGACGTCACTAAATCCAAGATGGCCGGTGTTACAAGGTATTTCAGCCAATCAGAGTGTGGAATTAGTTCCCACGATCTGATTGGCTGAAATACCATGTGATGCCGGCTTCGTGACGTCATCTTAAAGGCAAATGAAGCACAGACATTTTGATTGGCTGGCATCATTCCCTTTAAGTGACATCATGTCAAAAAAAAAATATTAAAGTCGGAACATGGTTTTAACAGCCAATCAGATGGCTGTTAACCATTTGGAGGCTAAATGTGACGTCACAAGCCCTATTTAAGGCTTTGACGCCTCATTTGAGCCCAAGAAGACGACGAGACAACATCGGTTGGGATCTACCATCGGGCTTTTTGGATTACAACAGGAAGATAGAAGATTAAGAAGATCAAGAAATGGTTACAGATGAAGATAGAAGAAGGTGATTAAAGAAAGAAAAAAGAAGATTTGGGTACCTGATCAGGATCTTCATGGCGGATGGCATCGGATGCTGTTGGAGGGCTTCAAGGTACGTGAGCTTCCTGTTACTCCGGGAGTCGGAGGGCCAACGCTTGTAATGGAAAGTAATATATTGAATGTTTGTAATGTCTCTTTTTATAGGTTTATTCATTGAATGTGTGTTTTGTTTTTTTGGAGGAGGCACATTGACTGATAATATATATATATATCTGTACCACTTTAGGGTACAGATTAATACATTATTATGACAATGTTTGGGGGGCATTTCTGGCTTGGTATTGCTGTTGCTTTTTTCCATTTCAGTTTATTATGTGGATGTGATTGTTTGTTTTTTCCTGCTTAATGGTACTAAAATGTTTGCGATTGGTGTTCGTTTGTAGTTAATGTTGTATTATGTTAGCTAATGCGTTTTATGGTTAGTTCAGATATTGTTAGAATTTCTTTATTTCTATTTTACTGTTTAAATTCATTAATGTTGTAGTAATTCATTGTTTTGATTGGTTAGTGTTACTATTCATTTTGAGTTGGTTTAGGAATTAATTGGTTTGATTGGTTAATGGTTTAATTAATTCATTGTTAATGTTGTTATTGCTTGTATTGATTGGATTAGCTGGCTACGGTTTTTATTTAGTGAAGTGTGTTTTTTTGGAGTTTAGTTAGGTTTTATTATTGTGTGTCTTGTGTATTAATATATTGTAATGCTATAGTGGCTTATCATGCCCATATTATTATTATATGGGTATGATGTACCACTATACTACTCAATGGGTATAGGGTGTGTTTAGTCAGTCCGGGGTGGGTGCTTAGGCTTCACGGATGGGTGAAGGGTGTATTAGCCCTAAGGATGGGTGTCTAGACCTTGCGGGTTGGTAGCGGGTGGGTTAACCCCTCTATACCCTTTGCGGTATTAACCGCTAAGGTAATGAAGGGGTTAAGTCCCCCTAAACAGCCACTAAAGGCCAAATTCCCCCTTCACCCACCCTCGCTAGCCACAGTAAGCCTGGCACGGGTGTTTAACCCCTTCATTGCCTTAGCGGTTAGCCGCTAAGGTAATGAAGTTGCTGTAAATGCATTTTTCCTGCACCGGATGCATTCCGGGGGTCTCCGGTGCTTATATTAATGGCTATCAGCTCCAGAGACCCCCGGAATCAATCCAAGGCAGGAAAAGGGCCTGATTGTTTCCAAGTCCTGACACATCGCAGCTCATCGAGGCATCTCCCCACCAATTTACCTAAAGTTTGAGGTGAATTGGATTTGGGCAGAAGATCACCTTTTAGGGCTGCGATAGGCTACGACAGCCGACTCGCGGGTATCTGAATCGCGCGAGTTTATGATCCTTCCGAAAATGGTCGATAAGCGGCTGATCGGCGCTCAATTGGCGATTTTCTTTTGGTGATAAAATTTTGCGTTGATACAGGCCATTATCGAGCACTTATCGAGGCTTACTGAATACGAGTAGCCATTTTGGTATACGAGGCTTACTGAATACGAGTAGCCATTTAGCCTTATCGAGGCTTTCTGAATGAGGCGCATAGAGTAATGGTTGTTCATAAAGGCATGTAGAAAAAAAAATAATAATAAAGTGGGAAGTCTATTATTGATTATTTGATTCTACTACAGTATTGCAGATATGAATATCAGACAATGAAATGTGTGTGGGTGTGTGTGTGGGGGGGGCAAGTTTAGACGGGCTTATCGCATTCACGCATGCGTGGCAGGCAGCTCAGACGATTTCAGTCAACATGTTAATCGTGACATTGAATTGCTATTGGATTTTTATGACAACAACTTGTGATTGCCCACTTGAGTTTCTCGACGGTATTGCAGGCAACGCTAATATGCCATTTTCTAATCCGGACAAAACGATAATCAACTCGCGTGTTTAAGTCGGCACGATTAAAAAAATTGCGCGCCTACGCATGGGTATTCCGATCTACACACTGCATGAAGTGTTCGAATAACATCCGCTGCATCAGTATACTGAATTAAAGGGAAAAACAATTTATTGTATAGTAAACAATATAAGACAGGGGTTGGAGATGAAGCAAACAAAACCTACTTTCTACTTTGTTGCTTATTGCACAAATGCTTTGCATTCAAAGTTGCACACATCTTGCAGTACAGTCTTTTTAAATCTACTGAAACCAGCAATCACTGTCTACAATGACACACCAAAAATGAAAACAGAACAGGAGAATGGAAGAAAAAGCAGCAGCAGACATATCCAGAGCTTCAGACATTCATGAGGTGCATCACCCCTACCCTTGTGACCGTCGCAAGAAATGGGTCTACGAATCCAGCTTGTGCTTTCTTGTTTGCTACCTCTGGCTGGTAAATGTCCTCTGTAGTTTTAGTGTCAGTGCTATTGTCCAGTTCAGTTATTTTAATGTTTAAAATTGATGTACAGTACAAGGGAAGCACCCATCACATGTTTGGTGGCGTAACTGTTACCGATGTACTGTGTAAACATTATACCCTACCTCCTATTATTCATGCTTTGGCAATACTGAAATGTTTTTCTGTCGTGCTAATGAAGCTTATTTGATTTAGAACAGCTTTGATTTGATCTAGATCTGAGGGAGGGGAAGGACTGTCGCTTCTATAAGTCACTGACTGCTTTAAGTGTTTTCTTGCTTCCTCTGGAGTAATAAGGAAAAAAACAAAGATAGAATTTAGGCAACCAGATTAAAAATAATAATAATAATAATTAACTGTGCAACCCTTTCTCTTTTTTTCATTTCTTTTCTCTTATTCTCGTTCCTACGGCAGTTCACATTTTCAGTTATTTTCTGAGCCTTGGAAGGAGAAAACATAGTGACTACTGAAATATTAACATTTTTGAATATTGAATTATGAAATAGGGATTCTGTGTGAGTATAGGAACACAGAAACCAAAAGAGAATATTGTAATATGAAGTATGTCTTATTAAAGCAGTAAGAAGAATAGACCTTCAACATTGTTTTCTTGTCACCATGACATAACCAGTAACAACCATTACTGATTTCTGTGTTTTCTTGAAGTTCTCCTATTTAAAGGTTAAGTGCCCATAGCACATTGTACTTTAATTAGAAACTTATGTAAAGTATATATTTTATGAGAAAGTTTAGTTACAGTATATTGGGACCTTTTTGCAGTGGAAACACTAATGTTTAAGAGTACTAATAAAGAACATTTCAATAAGCAAAATATAGTAATATCTACCTGTTAAAACCTCCCAATATTCACAGGATTAGAATTACACACCCAAGATATTGTGCTGGCCAAACTAAACCACATTTGCCATTCGGGGGAAAAAATGCTTTTCTGCATGGATAACATGCTTCATTACAATGTGAGGTCATTTATTTATGTTTTCTGGTACAAAACTGGTTCATCAGATATACTGTACAAATTCAACACTAGAGATGGGCAAATCGTTATGGATTTTTCTGGTCTTTTCATTCAAAATCTAATCTGCACGTTAAAATCTGATTTTAGATTGATCCCACTATAATCCGCTGAGATTATTTAAAATCCGCCCATGACGCTCAATTTCCCAGATTTTTAACAATCCAACATTGGATTTAATGTAAATCCAGTCTGTATTTATATTGAATCCAACATCGGATTGTAATACAAAAATGATGGCGGAATAATACGGTGCCCAAAATGTATATAAATGTAACCCTCCTTGAAAAGAATTGATAGTATTCCTATTAATATTTTGATCATCAAATATTAATATACAGCTATATACAAGTTAGTATACTAGAAACGTACAGGACACAAAGGCACATACCACACTGACATGACATGACAAGAGTCATTCGCTACTAGAGCTGCTTAGCTCCAGTCAGTCTCAGGTTAATGCATTGTTAATGGTTCAGATATTATCATATTGATTGATTAAGATATTATCATATGATTGATAATATTATCATATTAGGCATTCCTTTTCCTTGCTGCATACTCCCTAAGGACATTTTAATTATAGTATCTCTGAAACGTCATAGGGTTAGGTTTATTGGCTCATCTGCTTTACATAGCAGTTACTGAGCCCCTACCAATTCTCCAAATAGTGCAGGTATAATACACCCCAGTGTCAGTCTGGACATCACCCTCTATTGAAGAGTAGGTGAATGTATAAGGCTGACAGAGAGATATATATGTGTAAGTTTTATTATATTCACAAGGGAATTTGTGCACCCACCGTTTGCCTCCCAGTAAGGTAACTATGATACTGGCTTCAGCCAGATTTTAATTGCACTATTCACATAAGCTTATGTTTATTTAACCCCTACAGGGCTTTCACACATTTTTTCACTAGTCTATGGGATAACTATTACATATATTTAGTGTATGTTCCTGCATACGGTTATGCATTGTCGTGGCATGAATGCTTATAAATGCTTTGGCCAAATAGTTTAACAAAATAACCCTTTTTATGAGATTATTATTTTATTTTAGCCTAATTGGTAGGAGCGCAGGAATCATTGTTTTTGTTAATGATTCAGATACAAGTTTTATTAAGTAAATAATATATAGTATATTAAGCTATAGTACTGCAGCAGAAATAGCCTATCCAATCCACAACTAAACCCTCCAGTTCCAACATTACAGTGACTTCATTTTGAGGCTGCACCATTTGTACAGCTCCACAGCTCCTCCTCCCACAATTATCATTCAGTTTTTCTGATTTGGACCCAGGTTTTCAGGTTCAGATTACTAATCCAACAGGCGGATATTGAGTGATAGAAAAAATCCAGCAGATTTGACTCTTTGAGACTGGACAATCTGTGTCAGATTCAAATTTGAAGAAAAAAGTGCCCATCTCTATTCAACACCATTGGTTTTTTAATTTATATTTTCATTCTTCTACATATTTCAAAAAGTTGGTTTTGCACAAGAATGGCAATTTTTTTCCTCAAGGGGAAATCTTTGTAATTAACTCATGCTATCTGATTACCATGTAGTTCATATTCCATATAAAATTGCAATTTAAACTCTATTGACTGGATAGAGCTAACATGGCTTATTCTGTTAAATGCATTGGATTGCCCTGGGAAGATAATACTAGTTTTCTGCAGTAAATCACTTTTTTTTCTCCATATTTTAAAATTACTTCTGTGTGATGAAAACTAATTATAGCACCTGAGATTTCAGCCAACATTTTTGCAAATTAAATCACAATCTGTTAAATCCTGTCGAATTTGTACACTGGAGGAGAAACACTCCTTGCTCCACTTTCAAAAAGGAGATGACACAGTCACATAATCAAAAGGTGCAAAACAGGAACACACATATAGAGGTAACAGCACTGTATGCAGCACTCAGTTGATTTAATGTTTTGTGGAGTGGTAATGGTAGTTAAAAATAAACGTGATAGTATAAAATAAATATCAGACTAATAGTTTGTAAAGAGGTAACTATTGTAAGCATTTAGGTGACTTCCTGGAAAAGCGACACAATTATGCAAAACGATCATCAGTCGCTGTTCTGACATCATTATGTCAGCGTGTATAGTCTCAGGGAGTCAGAGATCTTGTATGTTTCTCCACCTGGAACCGCGGCCAGCGAGAACTCTGCTAGCAAGTAAGCGAACTCTCAACTCAGCAGACAAGTAGAACACAGTTTAGAACAGCTACTTTATGGACCTCTCTTCCCCTTCCCATGATTGTATTAGGGTTTATATTTGAGTAGTAGTTATTCTCAACATGGTACTGCTATTTACAGTATGTTATATGATCACTCTATACAGACTGGTGTATCCTGATGCTTACTGTAGTTACCACTTTACACATATAGGTGATCTAGCTACCAGTAAACTAAATATAAAGATAAAAAGAACCGCTCACCTATAATAATCCTAAATGCGTTTAATAATGGGTAGATATAAAGGTGTAAGTGGCCGGCGCGTCAGAAACAGATTAGTCCCATATATGTATATATATATATCCGCCTGGACCTCTGCACTGAGGTTAGTAATTAATACAGTGTCCCTTATAGGGACAGGGACTAGTACCTAGTGTACACTGACACATATATATAGTACATAAGTTGTCCCATAAACTGATTTACATGGTAGCATGAACCCACAAGGGTAACTCACTGTTCAGCTTCATCCTCCAGTGCGGTCCTATTGCAGTTCCTCCTTAAGCGGCGTGCAGATCCACCAACAAGACAGTAAAAAGCAGAAAAAGCAAAAAAGGGCACACGTCCCGAAACGCATTGGTGTGGTTTTTTGTTGCTTTCTAGGGGTGATGTGTGATCCCTTCATGGAATAAACCTTTATTGTACAAGTGAGCCTCCTCCTGTGTTTTTGGCAGTGCGCTACCTTTTTTTTTTGCTTTTTCTGGGTAAATATAAAGGTAAGGTGCAGGATGGGATAGTGGCAAGGCTATCTAGTTGTTGATCTAAGAGGGATCAAAGATTCCCCAATTTTGCACTCATTACATATATAATCAATAGACAGGCCTGTAGTGGTCCCTTCAGATAGGATATATGTCAGGAAGTCCAATGACTATAGGATCAGCAATTAAAACCAAAAATAATAAAATGGTTTTACATCTTAATACACAATGAAATTAAATATATACATAAGAAAAAAATAAAATCCTCATGGTGGTGTGGTAAACAATGATCCCCTGGGTATATGTATAAATATATCTACTATCAATGCCAGTGCGCATAAATAGAGTTGTAACAGGGACTTATCCCTGTTAAGAATCTTGCCTCTAATCCAGCAGTGTGCTGGTTAATTGCACAACTGCAATCAACCACCCCACCTGCCTAATCAGAACCTAATCAGAAAAAGCCTGTTCTGAGAGACAGGAAGAGGGGATTCCTTAGTCTCACAATTGGGGGCTGAACAAAGGAAGGACAGATGTCTTGAGCTGCAAAGAGACTGCACGCTGACAGCAAGACAAAGGGGACAAGATTCTAAACCTGGATCCTGACATTGCCTTAGCACACAAGGGTGCGGACCCAAGAGAGCAGAGAAGCCTCCCCTACAGCTACAAGACACAGATAAGACTTTCTTATGAGACTGTTGTATAGCTGTATATATGTATATCTATTTGGGCTGGTAAATAGCTTAGCTAGCCACCCAGTTAGAGAGGACTGAACTACATGTGTAGATAGTCTACAAAGCGGAGATAGGTTTTTGTTTGGCTTATTTTCATATGTTTTCCTGTGTTAAAGGGACAGGCGCAATAAAGCCTAATTTTAGTTTCACTTTAAACTGTCTCCAATGCTACCTCTGAACACGTCTCTTACATATGGTGTCAGAAGTGGGATGAGAGGTGGCCCTTGAAGTTAAAAGGGGCCCCGGAGACTGTCTGTGAATTTTTTTGTGCTTTTGCCTGCATAGTTCCTGCAAACAGTCTGAGCAACATAACCAAAAAAACACATCCAGGCAGCAAAACTGCACTGCCTGTGAAAAAATTGTGCTTATTTTCCTGCATACAGTTCCTGCAAACAGCCCGATCAACAAAGCAAAGAATCCCATGCAGCAGTGACCAGATTTAAAGGGCTACACAACCAAGCAGGAAAACTACACTGCACTGAAGAAAACCACAATGCCACAGTTGGACTGGGAGGACTGCGACAAACGGAGACCCACACAATGGACTAATGCTGTGACCAGAGTCTACCCCACCACTTTAAAAAAAAAGAAAGAAGAAAAACAAAACAAAAAAAACCCTGGGAATTTAAAATGGCTGCCCAGCTGAAGTCAAATACAGACTTGCAAGAAGGGGGAAGAAAATGTGTTTCTGGTGTAAAGAGCCCAGCCACACAGAGCAGTGTCCCTTCAGGCCTTATTCAGACGGTGAGGATGGCCCCTACGTGGCCCCAGAAAAAGGGCAGCAGCCAGAGGACTATTTTTTCAACGAGCCATGGAACTGCAGCAGCAATCAATGCGCTGTGGACCCAAGGAAGGTACAGAAGTTTTACTTAGCAAGTGCACATCCAGTATCACTGATGAGAAAGAATTTGTGCACAGTACTGCTGATGTTGTAAAACATACCAAAGTAAAGAAGAAAAAGTCTACAGAGATGACTGTGAGAGCTACGAACTCTACAAGAAAAGTCTGCCCACCTGTAGGACTACCACAATTGGGGGTTCTAGCGAATACAGTGACAACAGCTACAATAGCGTCTCCTAAAGTCAGGAAGAAAAATACACCTGAATACCTCAAAATGGAGGACAAAATGTGGCGTTCCTGTAATGAACCCTACCCCATGGAAGAGTGGTCCTTCCGGTCTGATAAGGAAGAAGACATCTCTTATGGGGAACCCGAACCGAGTCATACCCACAAAACACCCCAAGAATGGTGGGGGTGCCTGAACTCGATACGAACCAAAAAGACCACTCTCTATCATGATGAATGTGATTGGCAGGAGCAAGAGCGGGAGCAGCAGATCTCTGAATATGTACACCACCTAACGCAACTGCAAGGAAAACATGGCGGATACAGTGAAGCTGCTGAAGTTTCAAATAAAGACGGAGACCCCAGTGTCCTTGATGGAACGGAGTCGTCCAAAACAAAAAGGCGTAAAAAGAAAAAATGGTCTTTACTTACTGTGGAAGGAACAGACACGTCTGCAGATCCCGAGGAGGAAAAGGGGGTCCGAGATGGAGAAAATGGAGAATTTGTCCCGCAGATGACCGAATATTCAGAGGGCCCAAGGCAGAAGTCATGTACTCCAAAGAAGTGTCTGTCCGGTGCTAATAGTGAGAAACTCTCAACCAACCATACCAGGGAAACGAAGCCGGAACCAATGAGTGTCGATCCCTTGACCAGCCCTTAAGATGCCCTGAAAATTGCCAGGCGTGACTGTGATCTTCATCGGGAACAATTGAAACTGGAGAGGGAAGATAATGCTGAGCTACAGAAGACTGTTCTCGCAATGTCCTCTGAATCTGGGACCAAATTGGAGGATCTTAGGACAGATCTAGATACAGCAAACGCTACTATTAACGCCATGGATGAAAAACAGAGCAAATCTGATCGAATGATAGCTAATCTGAAGCAAAAGTATGAGGAGGCACTGAAGGAGATTACAGTCTTTCAGCAAAAGGTTCGCAAGTGCCATAGAGAGGTGGAAGTCTCTCAGAATGAGGTTCACACACTCCGCATAGAAATGAATGCCTCCCACCCGGAGGTCAACAGTGTCCGGACAGAGGTGGACATATCCCAGCAGGAGGTTCATACTCTTCGCATAGCACAGGATGCCTCACACCAAGAGATCAGCAATTGCTGCACAGAACTGGAAGTCTCTAGAAAGGAACTTCACAGTCTCCCTGAGGAGCTGGACATCTCTCAAAAACTAACCTCAATCTTAATATGGATCTCAAAGTCTCTCAGAAGGATCTTCAGACCCTCAACCTAGAGATGGAAGTCTTATGCCAGGAGACCGGGAGTCTCAAGGCAGAAGTGCGTAAATGGAAGGATGACTACAAGAAGGCCCTGAATATTACAGAGACTGCAAAAATAGAACATTTAAGACTGAAAGAAGAAAATTCTGATTTGACAGACCACATCAATGAAAAGAATGAAAAGCTGCATGAGCTTGAAACAATAAAGAAACTTTTGGAAGATGAGAAGTTTGAAGCAGAGCACCGACTGCAGAACCAACTGCAAGGTCTACATACGTACCTCCAGAATGCCAAGGAGTAGCAGCAAATTCTGCAGGAAGAAAATCTGCAGGCTGCTAAAGAAGTACAAGTGCTGCAGGAACGTCTGATTACCCAGTGTGCCTCTGCAAAGCAGCATGAGAAACTAAAGGCTAGAGAGAAAGGGGAAGGAAAAACGGAGCACTATATCCAGTGCTGATGATGCAGCAATAAACCACCAGAAAAATAATGCTAATTTAATGGATCAAAAATATGGTACAAAACACACCAACGCATTTCGGACTTTGAATAGTCCTTTATCAAGGTGAATACACAAACAACATAAGGAGTGCAATTTATACTGATCGCGGCACCAGAGGGACCAATTGCGGTAACTTCCGGGTGCGTCACGTGACGCGAGCACATGACCCATGACCCGTGACATCAACACGACAGTAGAAGCAGCACAAATGCATAGCCAATACCAGCGTGCGGCGTCACTGCGCTGGGGGACCCGCGGGGCGCGCATGCGTGTCAAACAAGGAACACACAATGCCAAAACAAACCCCTCTGAGTCCGTATGGTGGAAACGGCGCGTGACGTCAGCACGTCGATCGGCACGTGACAAAACGTCACCATACATTGTGCTGCTAGGCGACATGACCCCCATAGGTCAGGACCAGAGAGACCCAATAAAACAAAACTTTATTAACATTAGACAATAACAATAACACTCCCAATGGTTACCTTTATGGATACCTAAAGACATATGAATTAAAATCATATTACAGAAAATGAAATTAAAAACAATTAGTTAGTACTCAAATAACAACCTTAGATATTAGGTATCCATAAATCGTAATTGCGAATTGTGCAGTGCTTGTAAGGGTTTTGATAGAAAATAGATATATAAATGTTAAATAAAATAAGGTCACATGTAAATATAAACAGAACCTATCATATAACATACATAAAATTATTCTTAAAACCCGGAGAACAGAAAATGAGCGAATAGAGACTGAGATGCCACTAATAACATTTTATAAAGTTGTGATTGTATACACAATAGGTAATTGATTAACACATTACAACTCGCGAACATCAAATAAATGTACTTTTATTCTACAGGCAGCCTGTGCTATTGCCAATAACATAATACAAAGGGATCTTATGGAGAAACACATTCAAGTATCGAATAGAAGAGGCCCTATATCCCAGTCTGAATGTAGAGCATGAGGGATACGGGTTTGTAAAGTAAAAATCCAATAAAGTTCTCTTCTATTAGGGATATTTAATCTGTTGCCTCCCCTAATCGGACAAGGTACATGTTCGATGCCCAAAAATGACATGTTTTTTACATCGCCCATATTGCAGTTGCTAAAATGTTGGGACACAGGGTGATTAATATCTTTTTTAATAATGAACTGTAGGTGTTCTAGTATACGTACTTTTAAACATCTAATAGTCCTTCCTATATATTTTTTTCCACATCCGCATTTTAATAAGTACACCCCATGTGTGGTATCACAATTAATAAATGCATTTATGTAATATCTTTAGCCTATTTTCTTTGATAAAAAACGCTGAATTGCTTTCCATGTGTTTACATGCTTTACAGTTTGAACAAATAAAGCTACCCTTGGGTAAATTCTTTGATGGAGCCTTTGTTGAGGAAAACAAACTGGTAGAGACATGATTCGCAATAGTCTTTGCTCTTCTAAAGATTAATTTTGGTCCTTCCTCATAAATGGAGTGTAGAACTGGATCTGCAGCTAACACTCCCCAATGTTTCTTCACTATCTCCCTGATTTGATTAGCTTGATTGTTGTATTGGATAACAAAAAAAGGGGAATGAGAGTGCGTATTTGATTTGTTATAAGTTCTATCTAGCAAGACAGATCTATCCATATTTTGAACTTCTGAAAACGCTTTGTTTAGGTCCCTTCTCAAGTAACCCCTCGTCTCAAATCGTTCCATCAGATCCTTAGATTGTTTAAGAAAATCATCTTCATTTGTACAAATTCTCCTCAATCTAATGAGTTGGCCTTTTGGTATGCCTTTGATCAAAGATCTGGAGTGGCAGCTGTCAGACGTAAAAAAGTGTTACGTGAATTTGTTTTGCGATAAACCGTGGTAATAATATTCTTGTGCATATCAATAGAAAGTAATAAATCTAAAAAGTGAATGTGATAAAAATTATAATTGGTGGTGAATTTTAAGTTGAGATCATTATCATTAAGATATTCAGTGAACAAAATAAGTGAGTGCTCATCCCCATTCCAAATAAAAATAAGGTCGTCAATATAACGCCTATAAAAAGTGATGAAGTGTCTAAAAGGATTTTTATCTCCAAACACATGGACCGACTCCCACCAACCTAAAAAAAGGTTGGCATATGATGGGGCAAAACTAGTGCCCATTGCGGTACCACGTGTTTGGAGATAAAAATCCCCATCAAACATAAAATAATTATGTGTTAGCAAAAACTGAATTGCATTTAAAATAAATGTGCTTTGTGCTGGTGAAAGATCTGATTGCTGTAAGAAAAACCTGACAGCTGCCAACCCATGCTCATGTATTATAACCGTATATAATGATGTAATATCAAGAGTGAGCCAAATAAAATTGGTTTCCCATCTGATGGAATCTAGTTGGATCATGAGGTCACCACTATCTTTAATGTATGACGGTAATAATTGCACAATAGACTGCAAAAAATGATCAACATATCTTGAGACACCATCTCCCAAAGATCCAATACTGGAGACAATTGGCCTCCCTCTATTAGACCATGTGACAGAGGCTTGGGGGAGAACGGATGTGACGTCTTTGAAAGCCTGTCACATGGTACTAGAGTCAATCAGAGTTGGGATGTATTTCCCACGCTCTGATTGGCTACCGTACCATGTGAGACCGGCCATGTTTCTTTTAATGACGTCATCTTAAAGGCAATTGAAGCAAAGCCATTCTGATTGGCTCTGCTTTCATTGCCTTTAAATGACGTCATCATTTTTTTTCCCATCAGCCAAATCACATGTTTTTCACGGCCCAATCAGGACCGTGTGAAACATTTGACCAAAATGTGACGTCATAGGCCTATAAAAGCCTATGTCGCCTTATTTTGAAGCTAGTCGCCGAGGAGGGAACATCTCCCCTCCTAAGAAGAGAAGAAGGGCGTGGCCTAAGAAGACGGAAGAAGCCGGAAGAAGATGGAAGAAGATGGAAGAAGACCCCAGAAGACCCCAAAGAAGAAAGAAGACACAGACGTGGATTTGCTATTGTTTTTTATTTTATGGCTTACCTCTTGACTGGTTCCTGTGCTTCCGGCTCACTTGGATTTCAGACAGTGGACATCTAATGGTGAGTAAACAAAAGAAAAGTTTATTATTTTTACTTTTACAGTTTTTTATGATTTTTCATGCATGTCTTTTATTTTTTCACTCCCATTTAATGCCCGTTAATGTATCTATGTATATAATACATTCACGGACAATGAATGGGTGTATTGTATGTGAATTTTGTATGTAACTGCATTGTATTTTATGCTGTATTATTGCCCCTGTATGTTATGTTTATCTATCTGTATGGATAGACATACAGGGATAATAATTGATTGTTTGGCTCATGTTTAGGTTCTTTTCATGTATGGATAATGTATTTAGCATCTTTATTTTGTCATTGTTGTGAATAATGTAGTTTGTACACTGGCGACACACTTTATTCGAGCTCGGCTAGTCCCACGAATTCGGGTATACCCGGGTGTATTGAGGTTTGTGACTGTTTTCTGCCCGAGTGCATTGGGTTATTTTCCAGGCAGGGATTGAAGCATTTTATTCCCGCAGGCTGCAATAATGCACAGTATATATATATATATATATATACTGCATTACAATTCATGAATTTATGCCATCTGGTAGACACACGAAGCATTGCAGCCTATTAAATCCTAATCATTATCATTTAACAGATCAGCCGCCCGTCAGCCAGGCATGAACCCAGGCTGGGAAGGCAAATGCAACGGGGCTTGTCAGAGGTGAGGAGCGGCGCATTCCAGGTATCTGCCAGGTACATACTGGGTATTTGCTCGAATAAAGTGTGTCGGTGCAGTATTTAGCTAAAGGCTTCTTTATGGTAGTAAGATTAGAATGATGGTGGTTACTTTAAATTAGAATTGTTTTGGCAATGGTTTGGCTTTAGCAATTGAATAGGGAATTGTATAATTGATTTGTATTGTATTTTAATTGTTTGGGGAAATGGATTAATTGACTGATGCTAATTGTATTGATGTTGGTTAGTTTCTAATTGATTTTCAGGATGGCATTGGTGGTTAGGGGACATTGTTCATAGTGTATTTTATTGTTACATATATTTTGCATGGTGTTATATGATGCACTGATTAATTGCATCATGTACACACTCAATGCAAATGTGTGACATTTCATAGACATTTGTGTAGCTGCAGTTTGGTTTTTTTATATTAGCAATGGCTGCTGTATTTATTTTAACATGCAATGTGGTGGTTTTAAGATTAAAAATTCATGTTTTGATTTGTGGATGTTTTATGTGTTTCATAATGGGCAAATAATATATTATCCATATCTGGATAATAGTTATTTGGCACATTATTGTACTGTAGCAGTTGGGGGGGGGGGTATATTGGCCCCAAGGGTATGTGGGTAGGCCTCCCTTGTGGGTAGTGGGTGAGGGTGGTTAGGCCTCATGGGGTTGGGGGTTAGAGTGGGAGGGTATGTAGGCCTCCCGAGTGGTGGGTGAGGGTGGGTTAACCCCTTAATGACTGTAGCAGTTAATAACCGCTATGGTGATTAAGGGGTTAGGGGACATTACATTGGCTATTGTAATTGTTGTGCATGTTTTGCAGCACCGTAGGGGCATGGGAAGAATGAAGATGAGGATGAAGACAGCCTTCATCGTGGGTGCCTATAAAACGTAAGTGTTAAATATTTTTATTGTATTTATTGTAATTTATATGTATTTAAAATGGCCAAATGCATTATTATCCATATTTGGATAATAGTAATTTTGGCCATTACTGTATAGTATGTGTTAGGGGGTGTATTTAGTTAGAATGGTGGTTTTTAATTTTTGGAGTTGCAACATTGGTACCGCAGGCCCGCGGGTACCCTGGGACTCCTGCAGGGACCCCGGGATGGCCGCGGGGACCCCCGGACTCCCGCAGGGACCCCCGCACTCTCGCGGGGATCCCCGCTTGGTGAGCCGGCGACCCCCAGACCCCCGCGGGATCATCCGGGGACACCCGCGCGACCCCCGGGCTCCGTCGGGACCCCCGCGGGGTCAGCCGGGGACACCCGCTGGCCTTCTGTATGGGTTTTGCACATGCAAAAATATAAAGCCAGAATTTTTTCAAAGTCCAGATTTCTTTGCGTCTACTCTGACCTGACGTGTTCTAATCAACGCAACTTTCGCGTTTGCTAAGGTTGTGTTGCTTAGAACATCCCGCTTAAGGGCAGCATTTCACGCAAACAGGGCTGCGATCGAGCAAAGTTGACTTAGAAAAAATCCCTGAAAAAAGTCATTTTTAGAGCGCAAAGTGCCTGTTTACGTTGCTTAGTGCATCGGGATGAGCCAAAAATCACGATCGAAGAGCACTTTGCGCTCTAAAAGTGACTTACCGGAGCTTAGTGCATAGCCCCCAAATGATTTGAAACAATGCGTGTGTATCGTTTCATTCGTTTCACGAGCCCGTGAGTTCTACCAGATCAAGATCAACAGTGCCAGCGCGTGGTTCCAATGCTTCCCGGGAGGTCAGCAGTGTGTGGTGCTGTGTGTGTGTCCAGTCACAAAGACCTCCAGCCCTTTTACAATTGGCAGGGCAATTCTTTCAGTATCTCCCCTCTCTGTGTGCATATAATATATGTATCTCCCCTTTTTGTGTGTATATAATATATGTATCTCCCCTCTCTCTGTGTATGTGTGTGTACAGTATGTAATATATGTATCTCCACTCTCTCTGTGTGTGTGTGTGTGCATAATGTATGTATCTCCCCTCTCTCTGTGTGTCTGTTATATGTATCTCCGCTCTCTCTGTGTGTGTATATAAAATATGTATCTTCCCTCTCTGTGTGTGTGTATAATATATGTATCTCCCCTTTCTGTGTTTATATAATATATGTATCTCCGCTCTCTCTGTGAGTGTATATAATATATGTATCTCCCCTCTCTGTGTGTGTATAATATATGTATCTCCCCTCTCTCTGTGAGTGTATATAATATATGTATCTCCGCTCTCTCTGTGTGTGTCTATAATATATGTATCTCCGCTCTCTGTGTGTGTATATAATATATGTATCTTCCCTCTCTCTGTGTGTGTATAATATATGTATCTCCCCTTTCTCTGTGTGTGTATAATATATGTATCTCCCCTCTCTCTGTGTGTGTATATAATATATGTATCTCCGCTCTCTCTGTGAGTGTATATAATATATGTATCTCCCCTCTCTGTGTGTGTATAATATATGTATCTCCCCTCTCTCTGTGTGTGTATATAATATATGTACTCCGCTCTCTCTGTGAGTGTATATAATATATGTATCTCCGCTCTCTCTGTGTGTGTCTATAATATATGTATCTCCGCTCTCTGTGTGTGTATATAATATATGTATCTTCCCTCTCTCTGTGTGTGTATAATATATGTATCTCCCCTCTCTCTGTGTGTGTATATAATATATGTATCTCCGCTCTCTCTGTGAGTGTATATAATATATGTATCTCCGCTCTCTCTGTGTGTGTATATTATATATGTATGTCCCTTCTCTCTGTGAGTGTATATAATATATTCTTCTCTCTCTATGTGTGTATATAATATATGTATCTCCCCTCTCTCTGTGTGTATATAATGACGTCACCCTGCCTTTTATATATATATTTATATATATATATATATATATATATACAGCTCAACCCCGTTATAGCACGGTCCTCGGGGGCAACCCGATCCGATCTCGCTAGAACCGGGGTCGCGCTAATTAAAATAAAAAATGGCCGCCGTGCGCCTGACCGGGAGGGAGTGAGGAGGGAAGAAAGGAAGGAAGAGGTGGCCAGAAGCCCTACACATCCCCTAGCAAAGGCGAGTCCAGCCGCAACCTGATCCTTACCTCCCACCACCGGCATCTATTTCCTCCCCCCCCAGGCCCCCACACCTACCGGCCCTCCGCGGCATAGCCCACGCGGCCCTCCGAGTCCCAGCCTGCTCCTCACTCACCCCCCTCCTCCCGACACCCCCCCTCCTCCTGATGCCAGCTCTGCTCCGATCTCAGCAGCCGACACCAAAGGTAGGGAGGTAATCTGGGTTCAATCCTACCTCTCTTTATCAAGTGTCGCCTTATGGTGAGTTATATCCTGCTCTAAGCAGAGAACACAAACCAAAATGTTGCACTTGAAAAAGCCTCGGCCACACTCTCACATATTAAGATATGGAGGGTATTGTGAGATTATTATTTATAAAGAAAGGGTACTCAGAGTTTGTATAAGAAAAGGTTTATCATTTATTGTATTACAACAATATTCAGAAATATCAGAAATATCAGAACAAGCTTCTTATAAGCCAATGGCTAACAGTTACAGTATGTTACCAATCCATTCCTAACTATGCAGAGATTATAACTAGATATGCATTGTCAATACTCACAAACCAAAAGATATTATGTCAGGTCAGCCAGTCCCAGTCTCATCTGTGTGACTTCACACTTAAGTTCGGTTCTCTTTCTCTCTCTCTGATCTAACATGGAGTCGGGCCAACCTAATATAGAGTGTATTAGTTACTGCGTACGTGTGTCACGTGTCATGTGTCCATACTCTGTGGTTTGTGACGTATGATGTTTACGATCTTAGGACTTGCATTTAGTAACCTAGGATATTTCATAAGTTACTGTTCAAACCACGGCGTGTTTACCGTTATAAGTTCCCCTTTTTATGTCTTTGTAACCTGTCCTAATATCCTGCCACTTCTGAGCAAAACAAGCTATTATTTCTAAGACAAGAAAACCAGGAATTTAACAATATACTCTAAGCTATACTAGGCCTTACTATGATACTACGTATATAAGTACCTGTGACCTGTATTCATTATGCGTTATATGCCAGAAAATACCTGTAATCCATAACAGAGGGGGAGTGGGAGGTGTGGTGTAGTGTGCTGTGAGTGCTGTGAGAGTGTGCTGTGAGTGCTGTGAGAGTGTGTTGTGAGTGCTGTGAGAGTGTGCTGTCAGTGCTGTTTGCTGTGAGAGCTGTGTGCTTTGAGAGTTGTGTGCTGTGAGTGTGCTGTGAGTGCTGTGTGCTATGAGAGCTGTGTGCT
Source organism: Ascaphus truei (assembly GCF_040206685.1). Taxonomy (NCBI): domain Eukaryota; kingdom Metazoa; phylum Chordata; class Amphibia; order Anura; family Ascaphidae; genus Ascaphus; species Ascaphus truei. Next base: position 229,321,238 of record NC_134483.1, on the reverse strand, counting down.
ATGAGAGCTGTGTGCTGTGAGAGTGTGCTGTGAGTGCTGTGTGCTGTGAGTGCTGTGTGCTGTGAAAGTGTGCTGTGTGCTGTGAGAATGTGCTGTGAGTGCTGTGTGCTGTGAGAGTGTGCTGTGAGAGCTATGTGCTGTGAGAGTGTGCTGTGAGTGCTGTGTGCTGTGAGCAGTGTGCAGTGAGAGTGTGTGCTTTGAGCAGTGTGCAGTGAGAGTGTGTGCTGTGTGCTGTGAGCAGTGTGCTGGGAGTGTGTGCAGTGTGCAGTGTGTGCAGTGTGTGCAGTGAGTGTGTGTGCAGTGAGCAGTGTGCAGTGAGTGCTGGGAGTGTGTGCAGTGTGGTGAGTGCAGTGTGCAGTGTGCAGTGTGGTGAGTGCAGTGTGCAGTGTGCAGTGAGAGTGTGTGCAGTGTGCAGTGAGGGTGAGTGCTGGGAGTGAGTGCTGGGAGTGTGTGCAGTGAGAGTGTGTGCATTGGTGCAGTGAGAGTGTGTGCAGTGAGTGTTTGTGCAGTGAGTGTGTGTGCAGTGAGTGTGTGTGCAGTGAGTGTGTGTGTAGTGACAGTGTATGCAGTGAGAGTGTGTGCAGTGTGCAGTGAGTGTGTGCAGTGTGGTGTGGTGTGTGCAGTGTGCAGTGTGCAGTGAGAGTGTGTCCAGTGGTGCAGTGAGAGTGTGTGCAGTGAGAGTGTGTGCAGTGAGTGCTGTGAGTTTGTGCAGTGTGCTGTGAGCAGTGTGCTGTGAGCAGTGTGCAAATAGAGTGTGTGCAGTGTGTGCAGTGTAGAGTGTGTGCAGTGTAGGGTGTGCAGTGAGAGTGTGTGCAGTGAGTGCTGGGAGTGTGTGCAGTGAGAGTGTGTGCAGTGAGAGTGTGTGCAGTGTGTGCAGTGTGGCAGTGTGCAGTGTGCAAAAAAATAAAAAATAAAAATAATAATTTACATTTTTTACAATTTTTTTTTTAATGGGAGCCACGTGAAAACCGCGTTATAACCGAATTCGCGTTATAACAGGTCACGCTATAACGGGGTTGAGCTGTATATGTATGTAACGGGTTTCCCCCCCCCCCCCGATCGCAGATTATACGGTGGGAGCGGAGAAACATACGGTGTTACCATAGGTGTGTGTGGTGCGTTACCTGTTGGCTCACAGGAGGGCTGAGCTTCCGCCACGGGGAAACTGGGGCAATTACAATACTATGGACAACCACTTACAATAGGTGCAGCGCCTCCACCTGCGATGGCTCCCACCAGAAGGGGAGTGGTTCCTCGCAGGACAATCAATAACCACGTACAACGGAATTGATAATGACTAATACCTTTACTACCATGCATAGAAGGAATACAACATCAACACATAACAACAGGTGTCCCTCGCTAAGGGCAACCTGACTACGGCGTCTCGCTGGACGCTTACCTATGCGTCACGGCGGACGCTAACCTTCCAAAGAGTGATCCACCCCGTGTCCAGTAACCCCAACCCAATGTCTCGCACTCCCAAGTCATATACCAATGTGTGTGTGTGTGACTGCGCAGTCACAGTTACACTAAGGGCCCGTTGGTGCACTTAGAACTGTAGATACCTGCCGAGCACTCCAGTGCTCGGATCAGCAACGCTTCACAAAGGGTCAGACGTGCGATGAATCCGTCTGATCCTATCCTGGCGATATTCTCTGTGGACCCCAAAGTGGGTCCGAACTCCGTCACTGGAACCGCAGCATCCGCTGAGTCCCTATCTGACGATATAGCAACGTGACACACACTGCACTATAGGCCGTCCCTATAGCACAGCATCCTTAAGTGGCTTAAGGGGAAACTCCTAGGGCCTGCGGGGTGCCTATCCTATGCAGGTAAGTCCCTGCACCCATACAAGCAATGGGGGAGCGTGGGATTAGAAAAACATTTGACAATAAAAAACAATAAAATACAATAAAATTAATGTGGTTACAACAATATTGCTGGGGGTTGGTGAAAATATTAAATACACTTACACGGCCATGTGCAAGCGGACACGGTAATGTGGTTTCTTTAAGCAATTCCAGTCACTCCCAACAACAGGTAATGGTGGTTTAGAGGGTTTTGAAATAAATATATAAATATATCTGTACTCACACGGCCATGTGTGAGTCCTTGCAGGAAATTGGTAACTTTGGGGTTAAATTAACCCATCTGCATCTCCCCCCAGTGTAGACTCTTCTTTGTTTGCAACCAACGTGGGATTCTAACTCCAGTCTTGGGCATCAGATGGGGAATAGTGTTTGGACCCCTGGCCTCCTCGTGCAGTCCAGGATACAGTTTAAGCAGCCGTTATTGCCAATCACGCGTCCGTGATGCAGGAGGAAAAAAAAAAAAAAAAAAACTTTTTCTCCTTATGAGCCTGAGGAAGTCGATGATTCGACGAAACGCGTAGCTCTAAAGTTCCTGCTGAATTTGGCCCAACGTGGCTCCCGTAGCCGGATCAACCAGGCAGCCATTGCAGATAAGGAGAAAAAGTTTTTTTTTTTTTTTTTTCCTCCTGCATCACGGACGCGTGATTGGCAATAACGGCTGCTTAAACTGTATCCTGGACTGCACGAGGAGGCCAGGGGTCCAAACACTATTCCCCATCTGATGCCCAAGACTGGAGTTAGAATCCCACGTTGGTTGCAAACAAAGAAGAGTCTACACTGGGGGGAGATGCAGATGGGTTAATTTAACCCCAAAGTTACCAATTTCCTGCAAGGACTCACACATGGCCGTGTGAGTACAGATATATTTATATATTTATTTCAAAACCCTCTAAACCACCATTACCTGTTGTTGGGAGTGACTGGAATTGCTTAAAGAAACCACATTACCGTGTCCGCTTGCACATGGCCGTGTAAGTGTATTTAATATTTTCACCAACCCCCAGCAATATTGTTGTAACCACATTAATTTTATTGTATTTTATTGTTTTTTATTGTCAAATGTTTTTCTAATCCCACGCTCCCCCATTGCTTGTATGTCTCTATATCTTTAAAAGGGTTCCGGATTAACCCTTCCCTGGGGTTGCAGCAGAGGGGAACTCCATGCTGGCTCAAAGCATCTGTCATAGAGCCGTGGTCTAACTTACTGCCACATTGTAAGCACACCTCATATATTAAGCTTAAGGTAAGCGCCAGGTTTTTTCCTAAAGTCCCTGCACCCACCCTACTCGTAACACCGGCCCTGGGCCATGGCTCCCCGGATTGGTTACCGCTATGAAACCCCCCCAGTTGCCTCACACTACGCGCAACGCGGACCTGGGCTATGGCTCCCCGGATTGGGTACCGCTATGAAACCCCCAGTGCCTCACGTCGCTTAACTAACCTAATGCCTGCAGCAACGCTCTGCAGACTAACACTCAGCCCACTTGTCCCTCTCTATTCCCCAGCCCTAACTACAGCAAGTGAAAGGGGTCCCTAACCTGAGACTATCCCTGGCAACACTCACTAACCTAGTGGGAAATAAGGACTAACTTGGAACTTAGGGCCGCTGGCCTAGTGCAGGGAGTCCCTGACTCCTGCACCCTACCTTTTTCCTTGGGCTCCTGACTCTGACTAGCGTGCTCCAAGCCCGCAAAATGTATCTCTTTCTGGCCCAGTGTAATCCTGCAGCCCTATTGGCTCCTATGAGGCACCTGGTGCCTGTCTCGCTATGCCCCATGGGAGTTGTAGTCCCATGGAGCCTAGAAACACCTTGGGGCCGCGTGCGCGCCTCTCCTGCGCATGCGCAAACATCTAATGGCCGCCTCGACCTTTCCTGAGCTGCCCCTGCCTCCCTGGCTAGCCCTGCGCATGCGCGAGTCTTTAGGGGCCGCCTCAACCTTTCCCTGCCTATTCTCGCGCTTGCGCGACTTCTCCCTGACTCTGGGACAGTCCCTGCGCATGCGCGATCACTGCGCATGCGCGAGTCCCTCTCTAATGGCGGCGCCCTCTCCGCCCGGCTCCGAGAGCGCCGGGACCCCCGTGACGCCCCGAGCCTGGACCTGACCGCCCTCACCTCCCGTACTGCCCGACGGGGCCGCCATTGGACTCGGCGGCACCCGCGATTGGCAGAGAGGTGAGGGGATTGCTGGCACTCCGGGGAGACCTGGCTACACACTCCCCCTGGTGAAAAATCCAAAGCCCTCGCATGGAGAACGACATTACTTGGCACAATTTTACACAATGAAAAATTGCATGGTATAACCGGTACACTTAACAGGTCGACTTTAACCTCACCAAAACATGTCACATCACACCTCATAATACCCAAGGCCTGCTGAATATCAGCTGCTTGCTGAGACCATTTGTGAGGTGCCCCTAACTGATCATGTGGGGGTACCTCACTTTTGCATCCATGAGCCTCCCCCAGAAAAATCTCTTGAAGAGCACACTCTGGAATGACAGTCACCGGTTCCTCGCTACTTCCTCCCCCTGGTGGAAGGAATAGCACTGTGTCTTTCAAACCGGCCTTTACCCGGTCATCCACAGCCTGGAAGCAGCAGGCCAGGCGGCCAGGACCTTTCCCGCGGTCCACTACTTGGCAAATGGGCCGCTTCTTCTTGGGCGCAAAGGGGGCAACTTCTACTAGTACCTTTTCCACATAGTCCTGGTCCCTACGTACGTGCTCAGCTTCCACTGAGAAGCGAGAATTGGACACTGTCTCTTTACTCAAAGTCTCTGCTTCACCTGGCAGGGAGTAAAGGGTAGATACCTTACCACTGTGGTGATTCACGGTGGCCAACAGGTCCTCGGGGACACTGTCAGTTCCCACCGCAGCTGTGTCGGGACCTGTCCACAACACTTCTGGGGCAGTCCACTCACTGGCTTGAAACTCGGGAGCATTGGATCCCAGTCCTGGGACAATTTGGGTTGGAGCGCACGGGCTCTCGTGCAGTTCAGGAACCGTAACTCTGGCCTTTTTCACGGCCACCTCCCTCGGAGCCTGTGGGGAGCAAGGGGGTTCCTTACCACTCTGCTGGCTTGCGATGGTTTTCTCTTCATCTGGAATGATAGGCGGTGGGTACTGGTCCACTCGCACTGCGGGACAGCTATCTTCTAGGGGGGACACCTCCACCAGGACGCGATGTCGAGTGGAGCCATTCGCCCTGGTGTCCAGACTTAAGTAGCTATCGTGCTCCGCGGTCACCTGGAGGCTCACACTCGACACCCCTGGGGCAGTCAACTCACCCTTGTCGTCGTCAACAGGTACTGATCCCAAGCCTGGGACCGAAGGCACCTCTGTAGGCCAGTCTGGCCGTTGTAGGGCACACGGGCCCACATCAGGATTCACTGCCACTGAGGTAGTTGGCGTGATGACTTCACTAGGGTGGTCCGCCGGCAGGCGCATCACCACGAGTGGTTGGTTGCTTAAATCACTAGAAGAAGATGGGGGTACAGACACCTTACCCTGTGATTCCTCTGTCTCCTCTGTATCATCGCTGGGGTGGTTCGCCGGTAGGCGCATCGCCACCGATGGAACTTCAACTTCTTCACTGGAAAATTCTGCATGCTGGGGCATAATAGACTTCAGTAACCGCACACCGCAACATTCACAGTAGGACCACCATGTCAATGTCTCTCTAGAACAGCCGCACGTGGGGCTAAAACACTTTATGCCCATTTCTTCTTCCACCTCGATTGTCCTGAAGTCGAGGGGTCCCTGAGCCACGTGGGCTCCCTGAGCATGGGCTTCTTGCAGGCAGGAGCACACGAAGAGAAGAGAATCTACTCCGGGTGCGCGCCAGGCCACGTACACACTAGGGTGTATCCCTGACAGTCTATCTCTGGTTCCTGCTCAGACAGAAAATATTCCATGTCTACGACAATGCCTTCCTCCTCCTCCTGGTGAACAGAAGTGTCTAATGGCTGTTCACTGTGCTCACTCCCCCTGGTGGACTTTAAAGGAGGGGTGTGCTCTATCACTGAGTGGCTCTGGCGCTGCACTGAGTCACTCACATTACGGGGGCGGGGCTCTGGTTTTCCCGCCAGTCCCGGATGGTTTTCTGCAACCTTTTTCTGAGCAGCCTGGCAGTCAGAAGCACATGTGTCATTTTGAGTTGGCGGGAGCCGCCATTTTAGGTGGGACTCACTGTTAGCATTCCCTGCTGCAGGAGCCTCCATTTTGACTACAGTCCTGTCAACTACACTGCAGCTTTTCGCATAGATCATGAGACAGTCCCCTGCGGAGGACACGTGTAGTATTAATACATGGGGAACAGTCTCTAGGCATATGTCATGCGTGGTGAACAGGAGATAGGTAATCCCCCGGCCGTCAGTATCCCACTTATAGTCTATCACCCGGGCGGTGGCCAATTCCGGGCAAGTTCTTACTTGTGCGCGCATTGTGGATAAGTCCGTATCATGTGACACTCCTGCCACTACAAACACGCGCCTTGGGGATAATTGCCACGCTAAGGCCCAGTCATTGACATCTTGCTGTGACGGCACCGACATGATGAAAAATATGAATGGGACAATTTTGAAAAAATGAAAACAGGGCACCCCAGGTCTCTCTCTTAGCAGCGCCTCCAAATGTAACGGGTTTTCCCCCCCCGATCGCAGATTATACGGTGGGAGCGGAGAAACATACGGTGTTACCATAGGTGTGTGTGGTGCGTTACCTGTTGGCTCACAGGAGGGCTGAGCTTCCGCCACGGGGAACCTGGGGCAATTACAATACTATGGACAACCACTTACAATAGGTGCAGCGCCTCCACCTGCGATGGCTCCCACCAGAGGGGGGAGTGGTTCCTCGCAGGACAATCAATAACCACGTACAACGGACTTGATAATGACTAATACCTTTACTACCATGCATAGAAGGAATACAACATCAACACATAACCACAGGTGTCCCTCGCTAAGGGCAACCTGACTACGGCGTCTCGCTGGACGCTAACCTATGCGTCACGGCGGACGCTAACCTTCCAAAGAGTGATCCACCCCGTGTCCAGTAACCCCAACCCAATGTCTCGCACTCCCAAGTCATATACCAATGTGTGTGTGTGTGACTGCGCAGTCACAGTTACACTAAGGGCCCGTTGGTGCACTTAGAACTGTAGATACCTGCCGAGCACTCCGGTGCTCGGATCAGCAACGCTTCACAAAGGGTCAGACGTGCGATGAATCCGTCTGATCCTATCCTGGCGATATTCTCTGTGGACCCCAAAGTGGGTCCGAACTCCGTCACTGGAACCGCAGCATCCGCTGAGTCCCTATCTGACGATATAGCAACGTGACACACACTGCACTATAGGCCGTCCCTATAGCACAGCATCCTTAAGTGGCTTAAGGGGAAACTCCTAGGGCCTGCGGGGTGCCTATCCTATGCAGGTAGGTCCCTGCACCCACCCTACTCGTAACACGGGCCCTGGGCCATGGCTCCCCGGATTGGTTACCGCTATGAAACCCCCCCAGTTGCCTCACACTATGCGCAACGCGGACCTGGGCTATGGCTCCCCGGATTGGGTACCGCTATGAACCCCCCAGTGCCTCACGTCGCTTAACTAACCTAATGCCTGCAGCAACGCTCTGCAGACTAACACTCAGCCCACTTGTCCCTCTCTATTCCCCAGCCCTAACTACAGCAAGTGACAGGGGTCCCTAACCTGAGACTATCCCTGGCAACACTCACTAACCTAGTGGGAAATAAGGACTAACTTGGACCTTAGGGCCACTGGCCTAGTGCAGGGAGTCCCTGACTCCTGCACCCTACCTCTTTCCTTTGGCTCCTGACTCTGACTAGCGTGCTCCAAGCCAGCAAAATGTATCTCTTTCTGGCCCAGTGTAATCCTGCAGCCCTATTGTCTCCTATGAGGCACCTGGTGCCTGTCTCGCTATGGACCATGAGAGTTGTAGTCCCATGGAGCCTAGAAACACCTTGGGGCTGCTTACGCGCCTCTCCTGCGCATGCGCGAACATCTAATGGCCGCCTCGACCTTTCCTGAGCTGCCCCTGCCTCCCTGGCTAGCCCTGCGCATGCGCGAGTCTTTAGGGGCCGCCTCAACCTTTCCCTGCCTATTCTCGCGCTCACGCGACTTCTCCCTGACTCTGGGACAGTCCCTGCACATGCGCGATCACTGCGCATGCGCAAGTCCCTCTCTAATGGCGGCGCCCTCTCCGCCCGGCTCCGAGAACGCCGGGATCCCCGTGACGCGCGTGAGGCCTTGGCAACCGGCCGCACGCGTCCCCGGCAACCCCCGAGCCGGAACCTGACCATCCTCACCTCCCGTACCACCCAACGGGGCCGCCATTGGACTCGGCGGCACCCGCGATCGGCAGAGAGGTGAGGGGGTTGCTGGCACTCCGGGGAGTCCTGGCTACACATATATAAAAGGCATGGTGACATCATTATATACACACAGAGAGAGGGGAGATACATATATTATACACACACACACTAGGCCCTATACACACACACACACGCTAGGCCCTGTATACCTCCCTTCAAACAGTTTCTCACTGAGTACATCCCAATATATATTGGGATGTACTCAGTGAGAAACTGTTTGAAGGGAGGTATACAGGGCCTAGCACTTTCCTGGGTGGTGTGTATCCTTTCCCCTCACTAGGGCACTAATTAATAGACTGCAGTAGAAAATGCATTCCAGACACCTCCCTGTGCAACTGCTGTTCTGATCTGGAAGCCCACACACTGTCAGCCTCAGTGAAAGACTGCATGGAGAACTGTGGTTCATGTACAGGTACAGGTTCTGAGTGGGGAAAGAGTGTATTTCTCCCACTTATAGCGAGTAACTAAGATGTGTTAGTTAGCGCTCCAAAGTGGAGTTAGGTAGTTTATGTTTTATCTATCCTTGTTTTGCCCTGTAAATAAACCCTGTTATGCGAATCCTAAGCTTTCCTGCCTTTAATACAGGAGAAAAGACCCAGCAGCGTGACTAACACATCATTATTTTATGTATGAGCCGAGTCCCCATATCCTACCTCCGGTGCGGGGGAGCTGTTTAGCGGTTCCACGGAGCTCCGCACGATCAGGAGGTGGGGGCAGCCATTTTGTGATTTGCGAATGCGCCGTGCATGCTCAGAGTAAGGAGTGCGGTGGCCATCTTAGGTTAGCTCCGCACATGTAGCCGTAGGAATACATGTCCCAGAATCCATAGAGGGATGGACTGCCCACGTGGGTTTGCCTCAGAAAATGGTATTCGTGCAGGAGGGAGAGACAGGATATCTCCACATGCAGGGAGCACGCGAGTCAGTCCTAACAGAGGAACCAAGGGAGAAGGTAGTGTCCAGGGAGCAGTGCTTCCTAGGCTAGGCCTAGACTTTGCCCATAGTCCCCAGTTATGCCCTGAGACACCAGTAGCAGAGTTTTGCAGGGATGCCCCATATAGGGACTATTCCCCTTACTGATGTTTCTGCACCGGTGACCGGATGGCCACATGGTGCTCTGCGATCTGGCATCAGGCCGCGGTACCTCGGAACATTGAAGTGAGACACTCCACCTGGAGCTCACCTCACGAGGAGGATCAGGACCCTTAGGAGAAAGGGGATTTGTGTTGGAAAGCTACGTTGGTCCCACTCCAACCCACCGTGACAAGCAGCACCTGAGTACTGGAGTACCCAGGCAGGTACCCAACGTGCACCTACATCCACAGGGGGTAGGGCTACCTCACACTTAGGTGGGAATTGCTGGGACAGGACACCAGGGGTATTGGTGCCATGGCACACTCTGTACTTTGGGGGAACCACCATGTGTGAGGTCATTGGGTGTACACTGTGTGTACAGTTAGTACTGTTATTGTATGTGTGTATGTGTTAGTAGGTGTATGCAGTGAACCTTAGTTACATACATTGTGGGGTGTATTGGTTCCTGTGAGGGGTTATCACGCCAACACTGGGATCCCTCATAGGTGGAGGGTTGCATTGCAAGGAGAAAGAGCTCACCCCAGGCTCCCAGAGGTGGCTTAGGCTTCCTGTGAGCAAACAGGTGCAGCAGCACGCGTAGTCACCCACATAGTTCTCTTAGGCATAGGGAAAGGGGGATATATGTATATGTATATATTATAATATTTCACGATTAAGCATATATCATCTATTAGTCTATATATTTTATATTATCACTTACGAAAAGTACATTTTTAACTACCATGACTACTATACAACACAATCAATTAACTGAGTGCAACATACAGTGCTCTTCCTTCTGCTGTTACCTTTAAATCCTGTAGGAATGAGTGGGGCCCAGAGAGCACACCTATCTTATTACATATTTTGATCAGTGTCAGTTGAAAATCAGCTGTATCTATGGAAAGTTGCCAATCCTCCTATGCTTAGAATACTAAATAATGCTTTAGTATGGTCATACCTTAGTAATGTCAGCTGTATAGCTAAGATTCTAATCTCTGAAAACAGATTGCTAAATGGTACAAATACATTTTCACTGTGAGGTTGAAATTTGCATTTTATTATAGCTCTGGTATTGTATTACGATAAATTAATGCAACCCGTGTCATATTTTTCAGACTTCCAATTTATTTGAGATTTTCACAAATTTCAAATTATGTAAATTAGGTCCCACATGCAATGCTCATTACATACAGATGCAAAATGCCTTAATGTGCTACCTATGCTGACCTACAGTATATAACAAAGGCTAGTTGGAGGTTGGGGAAACATGCAACACAAATCCATTTGGTCTATTGTGGCAAGTTTCCTTAAAGTTTTTTTTATAGGCGGCAGATTCTAAAATACTTTACAGAAAATGTGAGAGGAGCCATTGAAGGTCACATCACAAAGCAGCTACCAGCTGTGGAGCATGAAAAAAATCAAGTGGCACATTAAAAAATAGACCACCTTACCACTCTGTGCAAAGGATTTCCTCTGCACATCAACATTTTTCTGTGCGCATTTGTTTACATTTGTTTCCCTAAAATAAAAATGTCTGATTCAAATATGCTTTTGGCAGAAAGTATGCCAGAAAATGAATTGGCCCCTTTTGACTTCTTTGATGCCAGCCACAAACCGTAGATGGTGCCTGCGTTCAAACATGCTCAAATTATACAATTAATCAATTACAACTTACAGTATGTTTGAGGCAAAAGAATACCAGTAACCAAGCCCGAGTACTGTAGCTACCGAAAAGCATCACTTAAAAGTAGAAATAAATATAAAGTACTGAAAATCCAATGGAAGTAAACTATTGAAAGGGGCATAGTAAGAGAAAATGTCAGACATGGTGATTAGAGATGAGGGAACAGAATTTAAGACTGGAAAAAAAGTCGAGGACATAAGAAACCCTGTAAATAAAAAAATACCAACTGTGAATATCTTACTAAGGGGATAATTCAATATTGTCCAAAGCATTCAAGTCAACAGAATTATTGATATCAAGGTTGCCGATATTTTTCAAAGAAAGATTGGCTAACCATGGTGAATTTTGTGAATATTTGCATAAATAAAACAAATAAACACATTTTACCCTTTAAATAAAGAACCAATTCACAAATTTAATAAAAAAACGGAAGGCAATAGTTAAAAAGCAAATTGGAATCGATTCACATATCTCTAATTGATTCACTAGAATATTAAGAAAACATTATTGCAAATGCCAATCACAAAACACTTTACTAACAAAGCATGCAACAACAAATTGTGTTGTGAAGTTATAATTTGGAGAAAATCTATGTAGCCATGCCATCTATGGCTTCTAATCTGCCCTTCTACTGGCAGTAAGCCCTGGTAAGAGCAGGCCTTGCCAGCAGTTAATATGGGGTTTCCCCGCTCCTTGGAGCTGCACTTGATTGACAGTGAGTGGCGGTGACATCAGGCCTGAGCATGTCCAATCATGGGACAGACCTGGTGCCCACCTCCTGGCTGTACATAAGGGCAGTACCGCCCCAAATTTCACAGTGTGTCTTCCCACTGAGAGAGGCAGGTTGCACACAGGGAGCCTGAGATTTCGGCCTTACCTGCTCCTCTCCCCCTTGGGGGAGAGTATGTAGACCTATACCCTGACTCCTGATAGGGGTTTGGGAAGAGCTAGTAAAGCTGCAGGGGCCCTGACGTGTAGTGGTTGTCCAGGGACCATCATCCAGTGGATAGCTAATCCTGAAAAGCTGTGGGCAGACCACTGCTGTGTTGTGGTGTATTCAATAAACACTGTTCCTGTTTGCATATACCTCCTGCCAGTATGTGATCTTACTGGGAAGAGAGGGAATAATTCTACCGTAGGAAATCGCCTCCATTCATCTTGGAGCCTGCGGCAGATGGAGGCGCTGCACTGCTAGAGAACCATGTGGGTAATGTACCCCAGAAACCTGATCCTGTGTCCCCACTACCATCAGTTCAACCCTCCAATAGCCAAATCTCCCACCGGGTAGGGGAAACAGCGTTACAACTAGAAATAACTTTTTATAGTGAAAAATATCCATGATGGCTAAGCAATAATTAAAGAAGAAAAGTGATTGGAAAGATGAGTAATAATTAGAGAGTGATAAATAATATAGCAGAAAATTAAATCTGTAGTGTCCTGAGTACACACACTTATAGAAAAGTTTTATTTATTTTAACATTTAGCTACAATGGAAGAGATTTTCATCTTTGCTGGAATGTATATCTGAATTAAATAATTGAGTGCCAAGAGTTTTAGAGAACAAGTTTTATTTAAATTTTGCATTATTTAAATCTGCTTACATTGCAATACTATTAACCGTTGTGGAGTATAACTTTATATAAGTAATGGGAAATAAACATTTGTTCCTTGATGTCTCTGCTGTGACCATACAGCTAGAGGCTAGCACCCGCTTATTTTTATTTTTGCCTTTGAGTGCTGCTCTTTTATATATTAGTTATAATAAATCATTTTCTAATGTTAAAAATAATATTGCATGGCCTTAATTTAATTTTAACCTCTTATTAGAATAATAAGAAAACATTCTGGTTTACATGGAAAAGCATCAGAAATTGTGGGTAGGGTGCATGAAGATTTTATTGTAATAATCATCATCTCAATTTAATTTTAATATGGTATGTCCAGCTATTTCAATATGTAACCCTCAATGCCCGGCTCCTAGGGAGTTTACATTGGTGTGAAATATTTGGCTACTCGGCATAGTAGAAAAAATTGGCAGACAGCCAAGAAGAGCCACACCACAAACATAAACCAGTTGAAGAGGGGGAAACAAAAAACGATTTAATCACAGGTGGAAAACACACTGGCATGTTTCCCTCCAAAGAGCTTTCTCAAAGTGTGGTGACTGATCATAAAAACTCAGTTTATGTATGTTTAGCAAACCCGTAAATGAATTCCTGTTTCGCGCTGCATACTCAGACATGATGACGTCACCAGCGTCATTACGTCCATCTAAAAACAACTATAACTTTATTTAAATAACCAAAGACAAAAAAAATCTATAAAAATCTGTAAAAAAAACCAATGTGGAACAACTAATCATAATCTCCTAAATGAATTAGGTTACTACAATATGAATAAAAACAATATAGAAATAAACATAGATAAAGTCTTTTGAAGTTGCTGTGATCAAACATACCTGCAAAAAATGCATACAGTGACCAGAAACCTCCTTTGCAACCGGGACATGGTGTTCTAATAAAGCAATCCTTTACAGTCAGATTACAGTATGTTGTACAGAATTCTTCAAACCACGCGGATTTAGAGGATTTTTAAAGTATCCATACTTGTCAATGATATAGTCATAGAGGTCCCTGCTTGAATTGCAGAAAATATCATGTATGCGAAACTGCATTTGGGCCAACTACATCATGTATGTCCCATGCAAGTCAGCAGTCAAGGCAATGTAAAATAATGTACAGCACGTTTGTACTGTAATAAATTGTGAAATGCCTAAATTTACCAGCTTTAGCCTGAATGCCTGCCTCAATACCAGTACAGTCCAACCGACACCAAGTACCAGCCTCAACCTATTATTATTATAATTATAGATATATAATAATTGTTTGTTCTTGTATAGCGCTTGCTAGGTTTACGTAGAGCTTTATAGAGATATTTGTAGACACAGTCCCTGCCCTATAGAGCTTACAATCTGTTTTTGGTGCCTGAGGCACAGGGAGATAAAATTACTTGCCCAAGGTCACAATGAGCCAACACTAGGAATTGACCCAGGTTCCCCTGCTTCAAACTCAGTGCCAGAGTCAGCGTCTTTACTCACTGAGCCACTCTGTCTGGCTACCTGGCCAAGATCATTATCAGCAGGGACCAAACAACTTCATCAGCGAGATGAACTTGCATCCAAACTACATGATCGACTCGAGCATCTGCACAGTACACCCCTGGCATCAACATTGGGTCATCTGGGTGGGAGGAGCTAGAGTTTGCTGTCGGCATTTTTTTACTTTTATATTATCAGCTTTACTATTCTAACAATGTGATATTCATATTTCTTACATTTTAAGGTATTTATGGACTGTATTTGCCCATCAGATTAACACAGCGGGGATCCCTGTGTTTGAATGAGACTCGCAGCCAGGTAGGATTCACACAGCATGAGTCCCATTCAAATGCAGGGACCCCCACTGTGTTAAACTGATGGGCCATTAGTCTGGCTGCACGAATCTCACAGAGTGGGATGGGTTTTAGTGCAGAATTCAAGTGGTCTACAACCGACAGTTGCTGCTGAACTGTATGTGATGGAAAGATTTATGGATCACCTTTATAAAAAATTCACACTGAAATCTTTCATGCTGTGGCTGCAGGGTGAGATTGTAACGCTCGGCCTGCCCACAAGCCAGACAAGACCCCGGGACTGAGGTGGAAAGGGTAAAACCACACACCTAGCAGCAAATGGGGGCACAGCCGGAGTGTGGTAGTAGCGTTGGTCCGGGTAACAAGAATGTAAAAGATACCGTACTTGACAGCTCCGGCACAGAAGGGTTAAGTTCTTATTCCAAGGGTCGTGGGTTGGAGAGGGCAGCGTAATCGATTGTCCGTAAGCCTGGGTCGTGGAGTGGAGAGAGCAGCGTAGTAGTTTGTCCGTGTGCTGTGTCCAAGGGTAGAAGAGGTCTGCAGCTTAGAAGTCCAAAGCAATGTCCAAAGTGTTCCAGAGAGCAGTGAAGTAGAGTTAAAAGCAAGGGTCAAATTCAGGGAGGTCAGCAAAGATTCCAGGGACAGGAGCAGCACTGAAAAGACAAGAGAGGCCAGGCAACAGTAGACAGCACCAAGGTACAGAAGCTATGTAGAGCATAGAGGAAATGGAGAAGACGGATTATATAGGGGGCTTGGAATAATCAGAGAAAGGGGAGTGACGGAGGAGCGGCCCGAAGAGGAATCTACAGTGGCGGCCGATCTGAGTCTAAATCGTCTAGATCCGCGGCTCTCAGATTATCCCGGTTAGGTGCGTTTTTTTGTCGTTTTTGCCCGGAGTGAACTGCGTTATTTTCGCGCTCGTGATATTAGCATTTTATTCTCGCTGTCTTCAATACTGCAATGCCATGTAAAAACTCAGGGGGGGCGTTTGTGAGCTGTTGTCTTGGAAGTCTAATACCTTCGCGGTTCAACCTACGTCAGTACACAGTCTGTGTGTGCACGTACAGTAATTGTAAATTTGCATATTTAAAGTATACATGCATTTGCAGTGCTGTGCTGCTGTACAGTATGTCTCATTTGAAAATTGTTGAAACGCATAGGCGTGTACAGTACTGTAACAGTGTCACATTTCGGCACATACAGCGCTCTCCCCTCGCTCAGGATAATTAACTGCACTGCAGGGTATTTCAACTTCTTATCTTCTGTGCAATGCAGTACATCTCTCCCACACCATTCCTTTGAACGTGTGTCTGGTTTCAATCACATTCCTGCTTGACAGCAGGAATTTACTGCGCATGCGCCTGTAACTTCGCCCACCACTGCTTGCTTGCCTAAGTGAGTGACCAAAAAAAAAAAAAAATTTTAAAAAAACATTTATTGTAATTTTTTTATTTTTATTTTCTCCACAAGCCTGCAAAAACCATCTTACTTTATTACAATATTAAATCTGTGCTGTAGCTTTTGACTGCGACCCTGTGCGTTTGACTGCACATGGTTGATTTGTGTGCTTTTTACGTACTGTATTTGGGGGTGTATTATTATGATGAACTGCCTTTTGAAATTAAAGTATGTCTTTAGCTTTGAACTTCATGCAGCTGTACCCTGTAGCCCCCTCCCCCACGAATGCTAGCTCAAGGATTTGAAATTCCACGGAGTCGTTAATTTTCTGAATCTTGCCATTGTGTTCTTAATCCATCCATAGCCAAGCTACAAAGCCTCACTGCGCCTGCGTGTAATCCTTTTTGATATGGGAGCTGCTTACTGCGCATGAGTCACCCAACCCCCCCCCCTCTCCACAGAGTCGTTAATTTACTGAATCTTGCCATTGTATTCTGAATCCGTCCATAGCCGAGCTACAAAGCCTCACTGCGCCTGCGTGTAATTCTTTTTGAGATGGGAATTTTGAGGCTTTGTTTACGGCAATGCTTTGGAAAATCCCTTCTCGAATTTGATTTGCACAGAGCATCACCTCTCTATGCGCCTGTGTGTAATCCTCTTTCGGATGGGAGCTAGTTTATTCCTGCTCATGCGCCTGTAACTTTTAACAGTTATTTTATCCACAAGCCTGCAAAAACAATATTGATATTACGATATTAAATCTGTGCGTTTGCCTGCACATGGTTGATTTGTGTGCTTTTTATGTACTGTATTTGGGGGGTGTAGGGATCAAATTACAATATTATTATGAACTGCCTTTTGAAATTACTGTACTCTACAGTACAGTATGTTATTTCTTTGAACTGCTGCACGACTACTTCATCCCTCCCCCACGCACACACAAACTCTTATCAACAGACACCTCCACAGAGTCATTAATTTTCTGAAGTTAGTTAGTCATTGTGTTTTTAATCCATCCCTAGCCGAGCATCAATCGCCTCACTGCGCCTGCGTGTACTCTAATCCTTTTAGAGATGGGAGCTTGCTGCTTACTGCGCATGAGTCACCCAACCCCCTCTCTCCACAGAGTCGTTAATTTTCTGAATATTGCCATTGTGTTCTAAATCCGTCCATAGCCGAGCTACAAAGCCTCAGTGTGCCTATGTGTAATCACCCCCCCCCCCAACCCTTTGAGGCTTTGTTTACGGTAACGCTTTGGAAAATCCCTTCTCGATTTTGAAATGTAAATCCGATTTGCACAACATTGTGAGAATTGAGAGTTAAAAACCCATTAACTGATTCATATTGTTTTGTCATTCATTATTATTCATTTGTGTACTGTGGTTGTTGTCAATGATTATGACTAGCAGGAATGTGAATAAATATTTATTTTATTTTATCAGGAACCAAAAAATACAAATATAAAAATAATCATGAATAATACATAATGCAGTCTTTATTAAGTTCTTTTGGAAGATTGAAATTGGATAAACATTTAGAAAACATTGTAAAACATGGGGAAACATGAATAATGCACATTTAAAAGACTATTATTTAATAATATATACTGTAATCTATATATATATTTCTCAAACCGTTGTATGCGTGTCTGTTTGTCCTGTGTCTCCCTGTCCCTAGGGGCAATTGCATTGGACCTTTGGCCCGTCACTCCACCTCAGGCCAATGAGATGGCTCCCTTGGCCCACCTGCCCACCCCCGCACACCTCTCATTAGCTGGTGTGGGCTAACAGTGTCTCACACACACCCCTGTGCCCCCTCACTGCAAACCCCAGCCTCCCCTCACCGCAAACCCCCCCTCAATGCAAATCCCCCACACCCCCTCACCGCAAACCTCCCACCCCCCCTCACCGCAAACCCCAGCCTCCCCTCACCGCAAACCCCAGCCTCCCCTCACTGCAAACCCCACACCCCCCCTCACCCCAAATCCCAGCCTCCCCGGCGCCAAGCCTCCTCCACCTCACCTCTCTACACGCCGCCAACAAAACTCACGCCGCCTCTCACATGCCGCCGCCTGCCCACTCGGCTCTTCTCCTCTGGGCCCCGTATTACTGCCGGGAGTGCCAGAAAGAAGCTAACATCCCCCCCGCGGCCGAGCCGGGAGCACCGGGTGGCGCAAGGAGATAACCTCCCCCCCCTACAACCCCCCCAAGGCCGGGAGCACCGGGTGGCGGAAGGAGGTAACCTTCCCCCCCCCCTGCAGCCGGGATCACCGGCTGGCGCAAGCAGGTACCACCACCATTCCCCCCTTCACCTCCCCTCACCCCCCCCCCCCCTTCGCAGCAGGGCAGAGGAAAAATCAGAGAGGGGGAGGCACACAACAACAACAAACTGACTGACACACGAACTGCCTGTCTGAAACACACACAGACTGACTGACTGATACACACACACTGACTGACACACACACACACTGACTGACACACTGACTGACTGACACACACACACACCACACCACACACTGACTGACACACCCACACCACACACTGACTGACACACACACTGACTAACACACACACTGACTGACACACCCACACCACACACTGACTGACACACACACTGACTGACGCGCGCACACACACTGACTGACGCGCGCACACTCACTGACTGACGCGTGCACATTCACTGACTGACACGCGCACACACACTGACTGACACGCGCACACACACTGACTGACGCGCACACACACACACACACACTGACTGACGCACGCACACACACACACACACGGACTGACGCACGCACACCCTGACAGCCACACGCACACAACCCCTGACAGCCGCACGCACACACACCTTGACTGATGCACGCACACACAACCTGACTGACGCACACAGGAACAGAGAGGAAAAAGTAGAGCACTGCTAATAAAATAAGAAAAAGGGCCAGTTGCAAAATAATTATTTATTTATTAGGTATATAAGCCAAAAAAAGGGGGCAGACACACTAACATTTAAAACTCTGACGCGTTTCCCGCCGTGGAGGCGCTTTATCAAAGAGTACTGGTTGTTCTACTCACATCAGATTATATAATGGTCAGAGGTAAGTATACGCCCACAATTAGGTAAAGGTTAATGAAATATGCAATCAGCTGTATCCTCATGCAAATTAGAGGAGCGCCCTCACCTCTGAACACGACACCAATCCGGTGAGGTGAAACAATCTATCACAATAGACATATAGACATATATTTTAAAAGACAAACAAAAGACTAATGTCTATACAAAAACAAAAACAGTACAGTGTCCAAAGGAGTCATAAATAAATAAAGAATATTATATCAAACAATAATGTGTCTTGGTGTATAAGAGATATGTATATATATAAAACATAATACTTATATATCATCATCCCCTTAATTGAAGGAAAATGATGTGAGTGTAACCTATTAAGTGTTAAATAGAGAACAATGTATGTGTATGTATGATAAATGTAATAATAAAAAATGATAAATAATATAAAATGAGTATTTATGTGTATAATGAATATAAAAAATAAAAATGAAAAAAGAAAAACTTAAACTGCTGGACAATAGTCTTAAGGGTAAATAACAAAAATGTATAAATTAAAACCAAAAAAGATATTAAAAAACCCTAATCTAACACATAATGTATGATATAATAGTCACCAGATAGATAAGAAAATCATATCAAAAAAATAAACAACAAATTCTAATAAATATATGAAAAAATAAAGTAATATATATGATAATATATATATAATGAATTATAATATGAGGAACATGTGTATTGGTAGAGGTATTGATCTGCCAATTTCGCCACATATGAACTAATATCATGATATGGTGACATATTTTAAAGCATAAATTCAAAGCAGTAAATAATAAGGATATATGATACAGCTATATAAACAGTTTAATACAAATATAATAATTATCAATGATATATAATAATGAAATATTGAATAAACAAATCTAGAAAACAGATTATCAAACAGATATATGAAAACATGTACATAAATTAAATACATGTAAGTCAATAATAAATATAAATCACAAAGAAGGCAAGAACTATTAAATACATATAATGTTATAAAAAATGCTTTAGTTCCCAATCAATATTAATGCCTGAGGGTTGCATAGTGTCTAAGCTGTAAATCCAGAACATTTCTTTTCTATTCAATATGCCCAACCTGTCTCCTCCCCTGATAGGGGCATGTATGTGGTCCATTCCAGAAAATGAGAAATTTTTAATAGTACCCTGTGGGCAATTTGTAAAATGTCTTGAGACTGGGTGTGTTAGATCTTTTTTGTTTATTGCACGGACATGTTCCATGATTCTATTCTTTAAGGGTCGTATGGTACGACCCACATACCCTTTCTCACACCCACATCTCAAGAGATATACAGTGTAACTCGAGTTACAATTAATGAAAGTATGTATAATTTGCTCTTTCTTGGGATTTATACAATTGAGTTTTTTTATTTTTCTAGCAAATTTACAAATCCCGCAATGTCCACATGGGAAAAAACCTTTTGGTATAGTCGTAATGCTATTGTTTTTAGTTTTTGAATCAAACAGACTAGGGGAGAGGAATGTGCCCAATGATTTAGCCTTCCTGAAAACCAATTTTGGCTTGTTCTCAAGGATTGGAGTCAGATCTTTATCCAATTTTAAAGTGTCCCAATGTTTATAAATGATGGAACGTATGCGATCTGACTGCCTGCTCTGTTGGGTGATAAATAATGACGCACACACACACAGTGACTGACACACACACACATTGACTGACGCACGCACACACACACACACAGACTGACGAACGCACACACACACACACACACACACACACACACACACACACACACACACACACACACACACACACACACACACACACACACACACACACACACACACACACACACACACACACACACACACACACGCGTGCACATTCACTGACTGACACGCGCACACACACTGACTGACACGCGCACACACACTGACTGACGCGCACTCACACACAAACACACGGACTGACGCACGCACACACACACACACACGGACTGACGCACGCACGCACACACTGACAGCCGCACGCACACAACCCCTGACAGCCGCACGCACACACACACCCTGACTGACGCACGCACACACAACCTGACTGACGCACACACACACACACTGACTGACACACACACACATTGACTGACGCACGCACACACACACACACACACACAGACTGACGAACACACACACACACACACACACACACACACACACACACACACACACACACACACACACACACACACACACACACACACACACACACACACACACACACACACACACACACACGCACATTGACTGACACACACACACACACACACACACACACACACACACACACACACACACACACACACACACACACACACACACACACACACACACACACACACACACACTGACTGATGCACACACACACACACAAACTGACTGATGCACACACACACACTGACTGATGCACGCACACACACACTGACTGACTGACTGCCGCACGCATGCGCACACCGACTGACGCGCACGCACACACTGACTGAGGCACACACGCACGCACACACTGACTGAGGCGCGCACACACACACACATTGACTGACGCGCACACACACACACAAACTGACTGATGCACACACACACACAAACTGACTGATGCACACACACACAAACTGACTGACGCACGCACACACACACTGACTGACTGCCGCACGCATGCGCACACCGACTGACTGACGCGCATGCACACACTGACTGAGGCGCACACGCACGCACACACTGACTGAGGCGAACACGCACGCACACACTGACTGAGGCACACACACATGCACACACTGACTGAGGCACACACACACGCACACACTGACTGTGTGTGTGTGCGTCAGTCAGTCTGTGTGTGTGTTTGTGCGTCAGACTGACTCACGCACGCGCACACACACAGTGACTGACTGACTGACGCACACACAATGACTGACGCACACACACACTGCATGAAGCTGTAAAGGGGGGGGGAACGGAGCTGTAAAGGAGGGAGGGGGACTGGATTGATGTGAACGGGGGACAAACAGAGAGGGGGGAGACAGGGGAAGAGAGAGAGGAGCGCAAACATTACATCCCGGGCAACGCCGGATCTCTCAGCTAGTGTATAATATATATATAGTAATATTATTTTTTCCGTCTTTATCTTGTTCCTCATTATGTGTACAGTACAGTACACTGCCGACACAGTTTATCCGAGTGCGGCTCATTCCGCAAGCCGGGAAATGTCCCGGCTTGCGAGCCGCACTCCCTCAGCGTGCCGCGCATCACCGATGCGCGGTCACGCATCATCGGGTGCCAGCGCCCCCTGCACGTGCGTCCAGGGCTCCCCGAGGGAGCCCTGGTGTCCCGCGATCGCGGGACGGCGGCAGGGGGTTCCGGGGGACCCGGCGGACCCGGCAGCGGTAGGGAGAGCGCCCCGATCGGAGGGCGCTCTTCCGCTGCTTCGGCGCGCGCCCGTCACCCTGCGGCGCGCGCCAGGATACTGCTGCGGCCAAGAACGGGCAAATGCTCGAATAAACTTGGCCGCAGCAGTAGTTCATTGAGAGAGGAGAGGTTTTGTGTACATCATTACAGCTGTTTATATACTGTACATTTTACTGTACAAACAGATTAGACTGGACTCAACACCCCACCTCCTCCCAGGCCACCCTTTTTTCCTGAAACGACAATAAAACAAAAAATTAATGTAGTTATGTGCGTACTGTATTATGGCATTGTGTGATGTGTAGTACTACTGTAGATGGCTGGCGCTGCTTTCTCTGGAAAGAAAAAAATTGAGCAGTTAGTAGGCAGTTACTGTACTACTGTCAAACTAGTCTATACTGGAACTACTGTATACTCTGACTACTGTTAAATACTATGTAACCAGCTGGCTGGTGCTGCTCTCTCTGTAAAGAAAAAACTGAACCTACTGTACCGTACACTATGACTATTAGGAAAGAAAAAATCTGTGTCATACTTACCTGTATCATACTGTACTTACAATACTAAAGCACAGTACTACTTTCCAGATGCTTGCACATTACGCGCGATCACAATGGGCAACACAGTGGCAATATGGTCTATATATTTATTGCAGCGTTTCACGGTGAGTACATCGTTCCAAAAACTCATTATGCCTTTCAACAACTCGTCCTTTTTGGAGGGTTTCGCCACTTTCCGGATATGGTTCTTCAGCTGATGCCAGACCATTTTGATCGGATTGAAGTCTGGCGATCTGTCATTGGAAAAAAAGGACAATTAGTTTAAGAGATACAGTACAGTAAACATTGAAAACAGTGGGAAGAAAATGAGACATGCTGGCGTCTTCACCCAGTTGATACCGCGCTCAAGGATATGCGCTGTTGACGCGGTGTGCTTCGGATCGTTGTCCTGGTAGAAGCGGTGACCATTCGGGAACTCACATGTGATGTATTGCACTATCTCAGGGACAATGTTGTCTTGATAAAGTCCCACGGGACAAAACGCATTGGTGCGTGGGCTGTGTCTCTGTCCCTGTGTATTCATTGAATAAACTACCCTCAGTTTTAGTCATGGAGTTGTGCCCTTTATTTTTTCTATAAGAATTTTTCTTGTGGATTCTCTTACCAGCAGTGCTCCTTTGCTCTCATCTATTTTTGACAATGTTGTCTTGGAAGAAAGCTTTATTCATGATTCCTATAGCAAGAAAAGACAAGTGCTCAAAAAACTGCACAATAGTACGGTACAGTGCATACAGTAAGGCTACACTAGTAAAGTACAGTGCATAAGGCTAGATTATATTTCATATATTTTACCTTCAAAGATGACAATGCATCCTGGTCCACGCCTAGAGATGGCACCCTACACATGCAGCTTCACGGGGTGTTTTGGCTGCGGCTTCAAAGATATGCGGGCTTTTTTTGTGGAATGCAAAGCTTGCAAATCTCTCCAGCAACACAGTAGACTCGTCAGTGAAGATGCAATTCTGAAAAGTTTCCCCACTGTCGATCCATGCCTGGGCCTGGACCACTCTTTTGATTTTGTTTGCATCCCTTATCATGGGGTACGCTCTGTAATGACAAGGAATAAATAATTTTAGCGGTACAGTACAGTTTCCTAAACAACACTTTTACCTCCTGTATTGTCCAGTACTAACCTCACACGTCCATATTTCCAGCCAATGCTGCGTCTCATCTTCTTTATGCTGGTCTCGGATACAGTGACATTGTGATTTGCCTGCAGAGTGTATTTGACCCTTAATGCACTCTGCTCATCATTCTCCTCACTTATTTTGTCCATCAGAAGAGTTGTCTTCCTACAATGTAAAGAAAAACAATCCGGTAAGTAAAAATATTAGAGACTGTTGTAATATAAATATAAATATACAAATTATATATATATCCTGTTGTAATATAAATATAAATATACAAATATTTATACTGTTGTATTCTAAATATAAATACTGTATACAAAATATATATACTGTTGTAATAAAATATAAATATACAAAATATATATACTGTTGTAATATAAATATAAATATACAAAATATATATACTGTTGTAATATAAATCAGCATAAATAACAAAAATATTAGATACAGTACTGTAGATGTACAGTACATTTTTTGATCCAAATTTTTTTTTAAAGTTTTATAAATATACTTACGCGTTAGTTACCCTTGGTGCCCTTTTGCGTTCTCTGTTTTTTCCGTGTGCATGATAGCTCACGGTGGTTGCTGGCACAACGAGGCCAGAAGTAGCTAACCAGCGTTGGATAGCAGCAATTCGGTGTCCGCTCGTGTACATCTCCTTAATTCGCATGCTGAGATCCTTGGAAATCTTTTTAACAACCATTACTGCGAGTAGAAAGAAATACAAACACAAGAATGTATATTCGATGTTTAGTCGATGTGTATTCAATGTGCAGTGAATCCACAAAATGGATGGTGTATTTATACGGTAATGACACACATTAGAGTACGCCCACTTTCAACACCTGTACCTCGCCACCATGCATAAAAGGTTAGACACTTTGCATAGCCCAGCACTCGATGATCTTTATCTGAACTTGCCCTTGTCCAGATACTGCATTGTGCCACCTGCTTCCATGGAGCAACCCCGATTCTACGGACGCAGGAACCCACTCACCTCTGCCGTGCCTGTCATGCAGAAAAAGTGAAAGGCGGTTGTCGTTTTCACGCCAAGGCAAAAGCGATAGGCTAAGGCCAATAAAGAAAACCTTCTGCTGACCCTAAAGGCAAAGGGTTTTCATAGACGTCAGCCTTATTATGTCAAGAAGATATACGGTGATGTACTCTCAACGCAAAATTATTGGCAGCCAACCCATCGAACCCGCAGACCACTTCCTCCCATACACTTCGAGGACTCTGCCGCCGCTGTCCCGGAAATCTTCAGCCCATCTTCTCCACCTCTCGTCCTCGATGCTGTCACCGCCCTCCTGGAAACCCACAGGCCATCTTCTCCGGTTCTATCCGACGACGCTGCCGCCTCTGAAATCCATGGGTCACTTTTTCCTTTGCTCTTAGACGACTCTGCTTCTCGCCCGGAAATCCAAAGGTCACTTTCTCCATCCCTCTTTGACGACGCTGCCGCTTCTCCTCTACCGGATATCCACAGGTCACCTCCTCCACCCTTCTTCGATGTCGCTGCCGCTTCTCTCCATGGAACCCCCATCTCATTCTCTGTTGCACCCATCCACCCAGATGTCCACATGCCATGCACAAGAAGCAGCTCGTTAGACCGGATGCTGAATGGGATAAGTGTGGATCTCCCCGGGAACTCTATTGTGCTAGCAAAGATAGATCTGCTTCTGGAGACCATGTTAAATGTGGAGCAATGGATGCTACATAGGGATCAACGGATGATACATATGGATCAACGGATGCTAGATATGGATCAACGGGTGGATCAATGGTTGGAGAAGATAGAGGCTGACATAGCGGGTATACATCACTTGCTCGGTGTTAATGCCCCTGTTTCCCCGATGCCGGAGCAGGGGGGTAACATGGATGTGATGAATGGGAGCATCGACCCCCTTCCATCACCAAGCGCACCCCCTCCACCAGAAGATTGTTATGCCGGTGCTGCCCGCAGACCAGACCCGTCCCCTGTGCTGAGGTGGGACGTAGGGATACACGCACCCAGAGCAAAGGGAGCGCATCCGGAGTGTGGTGTTAGTGTTGCCAGGCCAGGTATAGTAAGGAAGACAATACTTGCCGGTACCGGTAGTAGAGGAGGAGTAGTTATTGCCGTTGCCAATATCAGGGATTGGAGAGTTGCGGATGGTCGAAGGTATAAGCCGTGTTACAGGGATGCCAGAAGTCACGAAGTCCAAGTAGAGCCAAAGTTGAGAGCCAGAGGGGGTAGTCGTCAAATCCGCGTCAATACCTGAGGAGTCACTGAGAGAATAGTCAAATGCTTCCATACAGAACTATGTCGAGCGACGAGTGATGGGAAGCACAGGCATAATAAAGCTGGGCAGGCCAATGGGAAAAGGGAGCAATCCTGGAGGACTGCAAGGACTCCTCCCTGATAGGAGGGAGGTGTTACAGCCCAGCTGAGTGTAATCATTGATTTGCATGGAACTGTGTGATGCTTGGGGGCGACGCCTCACTGCAGGAGCAGTGGTTAAAAGTGTTCTGTTAGGCGTGTGCTCTGTAAGCTGGGAATGCATGCACATAACGTCTGGGGCTGGCGTGCGTGTGTGCGTGGATTCGGTGACTGACGCGCGTATGCTCATGGTGACAGAGACAGATGCACGTGTGCGCATAGAGCGCGGAGCTGGGGACACACGCAGAAGCTGCGGTTCAACAGGCACCTCTTCGGTTGGTGCAATCCTGTGATGATGAGGAGCCAGAGTGCCAGTGGCAGACAACGGAGGTATGTGGGAATTGTATGTGGGAATTGCGC
This sequence comes from Ascaphus truei, assembly GCF_040206685.1. NCBI lineage: Eukaryota > Metazoa > Chordata > Amphibia > Anura > Ascaphidae > Ascaphus > Ascaphus truei. The sequence continues at coordinate 229,294,392 of NC_134483.1, read as the reverse complement.
TGCAGACGCTTGGACGCCTGAGTACCGACGGGAGGTGAGTAATGGTCGCGCTGACGGCGCTTAGACACCAGATTCCTTACAAAGATGTAGTGTACATGTATGCCATTGAGGAGGACATGACAACCCCGTCAAGACCACGCCAGGAGACAACACGGCGACCAAGACCGGAGGAAAGCTTCCTCCCAGACAACCTACCATTGCCCGTCGCCTCAAGCACACCCACTCGCAGAAGACCTACATTCGCTCGCATCGATACGGTGCCCGACATCACCCTGTGCGATCTGCCACCGGCGCTCAGGGAGAAGTATAGGGTGATGAGTGCTGGTGTACCCCACAAGTATGCCTTGTTACTTTTTAAGCACCATGTTCCCTACTCGTTGTACTGCGACTGGGCCTTCAGAGTGAACTACGACGGAAATCGCAAAAAAAAGGCGCTTCCTGACAATTTAAGAAAGAACATTCTGGATGAAATGCGGCGCTTTTATCCAATTACAGATCCTGTAATGAAAGGCGTTCGAGACTGCATTAATGGCGTTTTGCGCCATGCAAGAAATCGGCCATGGACGGACAATGTGGTGGACTTTCTGGATTAATCACGGGAACTGTAAGACCATACTGTTGTGCTGAACTGTGATGTACTGTACATGTTTTGACCTGCTGTACTTAAATAAAGAAGATGTTGTGTTGTGTTTTTTAACTTGTATTTATACAGAAATGTTTTAACTTGCTGTACACACACACAGGACCTGCACAATTCCAGTCCCTGAGGGCCGCAAACAGGCATGGTTTTCAAGGTTGTCCTGAAAACCGGGCCTGTCTGCTGCCCTCGAGGACTGTACTGGTGCAGACTGTTTTGCACACCATCCCATCTATACATAAATGTTTTCACAACTGTTGCAGTAAACCATACACCTGTTGATGTTTTGAATTGCTGTGCACTTAAAATGTTTCTACATTGTACAGTATTTGTAAATAAATGTTTTTGTACTTACTCCACCAATAAAATAACATGTTGATTTGTTTTACATTGTTCCATTGGCTCCTTTGCTACTGTAACAAAATACAGTGTTTCTAGAATGTTCACTACTGTCCAGGCACACTGTACTGTATACTGTAGGCATGCTCAGTACAAGAGTATTAAAAAAAATAGAAGACACATACAGTACAGTACTGTACTGTATGTACTGGCACTGTATAGAAGACACATACTGTATGTACAGTACTGTAATACATGTAGAATGAATGCCTAGTTTTTATTTTTCCGGGTTTATTACACAATATACTGTTTATAAAAAAAGTATTGTATACTGTACGGCCGCAAAACATCAGCATAGTGTATATTAGCCACTAAACTATAGACTCCGGTACGTGAGTTTTTAAATCCGATTCAGCAATGTGCAGATATTGTTACACAAAGCGATATTATCCATCGAAATCCCTCCATTAGCCATTTTATTTTCTGAGGAAAAACAAAAATAAAAGTGTTACTGTAATGGTCAGCCCCCTAAAGAAGTTCTCAGCCAGTGCCACCAATAATTTTCTTGGGGGGCGTCTCCTGTGCACATGCGCATGTGCCTACCGTCGATGTAATGACGCTTCAAGAACGTTTCAAGAAGGTTCAAATGCGCATGCGCCTAGCGTTCCACCAATTGTTCAGTATCTGCAGTACAGTACTGTAGAAGCCGCTCAGCCAATGATATTGCTTACAGGAGAATCGCTTGACTTTTTCAATCGCACCGATATTGATACTGTATTGTCAAAATAAGAAAAAAACAGAAAATAATACGGCAACAATACTCATCATAGAATTTCCCATTCAGCTGGCGCCGGTCCACTGCCAGTCCAGTGTTCTTGTACTTAAATGACTTGCCTAGGCGCCACAGTTCCCTAATATATACACAGTGTTATACTAATATTCAAACAATTAATATAATAATAATAAATAATATTACCCAACAGGATACTTCTCAAACCTTCCAGGGAAATATGCTTTGATTTCCCACAGGTACAGTCGTAGTTGTTTGTGGAAAGTGAGCGACCCCGTCAGGAATACAACATGAAAATAAAAAACATATAAAGCAATAATTGTGCAGTATTGTGATTATTTTTTGGCTTGTTCAAGAATCTTGGCTCTTGGGGAAAACCTACTTACAGCAACATAGAAGAAAATTCGCATTTGTCTGACTCTGTCAGGTAGTGTAGAAATGATGAGGTTCCTTTAAGGTGTACTTATATCCCCACTTGGTCTTGACACATATGGATAAGCTCAGAGTTGGTAGGATTCAAATTCCCATAGGGTATATGTGGACAAAGAGCAGAGAAATAGACCGATGGTGTAGGTTGTAGAACAGGATTTTATAAATAGCAAGTAAAAGACATGTACTCACACTCTGTACATGTATATAATGCACATAAAGGTATCTTTAGCGCTGTGTGCGCCCGCTGTCGCTTCTCCCCGTCCTCCTCTAACCTCAGTCCTGCTGCCGGCAATGGCGTGTGACGTCACGTCCCTCTGAACGGCTGATCGTATCCAAAGGAGGCAGGCTGTGGTGCGCTGGGAGAGGAATCGCGGGTGAATTCAAACGGCTGGAATCTGGAGTCTTCTCTTCAAAGCAGCTGCAGCTAGATGAGATGGCTCTACGCGTTTCGCTGTCGCATACAGCTTCGTCAGGAGCGTCATGACGTGTTGTATGGGCGTCACGTATTTATACTGTTAGAGTCTAATTGACTGTGTGTTTCCTATCTGTTTGAACTCATTATTATTTAATTTAACCCACATGGTTGCCTTTACATAGGCACAATCATCTCTGTGGTTCAAAACATAAAATCACTGTTATAACAATACATTGTGAATTACATATTAAATAGGTGATACAATCTTTAATAATTTTAAAACCAAAATAACATGTTGATTTGTTTTACATTGTTCCATTGGCTCCTTTGCTACTGTAACAAAATACAGTGTTTCTAGAATGTTCACTACTGTCCAGGCACACTGTACTGTATACTGTAGGCATGCTCAGTACAAGAGTATTAAAAAAAATAGAAGACACATACAGTACTGTACTGTACTGTATGTACTGGCACTGTATAGAAGACACATACTGTATGTACAGTACTGTAATACATGTAGAATGAATGCCTAGTTTTTATTTTTCCGGGTTTATTACACAATATACTGTTTATAAAAAAAGTATTGTATACTGTACGGCCGCAAAACATCAGCATAGTGTATATTAGCCACTAAACTATAGACTCCGGTACGTGGGTTTTTAAATCCGATTCAGCAATGTGCAGATATTGTTACACAAAGCGATATTATCCATCGAAATCCCTCCATTAGCCATTTTATTTTCTGAGGAAAAACAAAAATAAAAGTGTTACTGTAATGGTCAGCCCCCTAAAGAAGTTCTCAGCCAGTACCACCAATAATTTTCTTGGGGGGCGTCTCCTGTTCACATGCGCATGTGCCTACCGTCGATGTAATGACGCTTCAAGAACGTTTCAAGAAGGTTCAAATGCGCATGCGCCTAGCGTTCCACCAATTGTTCAGTATCTGCAGTACAGTACTGTAGAAGCCGCTCAGCCAATGATATTGCTTACAGGAGAATCGCTTGACTTTTTCAATCGTACCGATATTGATACTGTATTGTCAAAATAAGAAAAAAACAGAAAATAATACGGCAACAATACTCATCATAGAATTTCCCATTCAGCTGGCGCCGGTCCACTGCCAGTCCAGTGTTCTTGATCATCCACGTCAATAGTTTGCAGCGGGACTAGTCCACCTGTAGTCAGCTGATGAGGCTGGAAATTGTTTAGGTACATGCAAGCTTGATCGAAACTGCACGCGAAATCCGGCTCAGGCTCAGGGTTGTCACTTACGGTGGGACCGTTATTGGAAGCCGGTGCTGGTGCTGGTGCATTGCTTGGCAGCGACTGTCGTTTCTTAGTTGGTTTAACACAACCTTTCGCCTTTTGCCGTCTGCATGATCATAGATACAGGAAAAAGCCGGTGATACACACCAATACCCTCCAACAAATTGTGGCTCAATACGATAAAAACAGGGATCGGTACATAACCTTTTCCTTATTGCACGCTTCCATGTATGAGGAGCTGGCGAAAATTTGTAAAAGTCATAGTTTTTGATAAAATACTGATAAATTTGAACAACTGTTGCCATCTTATCATCTGTTGCATTAATCGCGGCCCATATCAAATACGCGTAACTTCTGTCGGGTTTTTGGAAAGCGGGCTGCACTTGAACACTCATGGCGGGCGGGTCTCTGGAGAATACTGTAACCGAAACTGGTCTTTGTCTTTCTTTAATATGGAAAGCCTAAATTGATACATTTTTGCAACCTCTTCCTTCAGTCTCAAGGCCAAGTTACAATAGCACACTGTGGTATCTTTTTTAAACGAAACACCTGCAAGTCGACACATTACTGAAGCGCATCCGCATTACAATTCATGAATATCTGCCACCTGGCGGACACGCGAAGAATTGCAACCTATTAAATCCGAACCATTCTCAATAAACGCATCAACCACACGTCAACCGCGCATGACCCGTGGCTGAGAACGCAAAATGAATGCGGCATGCTCCAGGTGAAGTGCGTCGCATTCCAGGAAAAAGCAAGGGAAAAAACGGTGATGTGTTAGACTCAGATGCGCCGCAGCAGTAATAGGAGAGCAGAGTGAGGAAGTTTGAAACCAATGGGAGTGAGGGGAGGAACAGAGGAGTGAGCAAGAGTCAGAGTAAGGGGAGGAACGGAGGGACGGACAAGGGAAGGGACAGAAAGGGAAAGAGGACCTGAGAGGCAAGGCAGATGTGAAAGGGGCATGCCGGGCAAGTGCGTGACGTCCGAGGAGGCGGAGCATGGGGAAGGTGCACCGGAGGATCCAGGAGCAGAGAGAAGAAGGGGAGGAGCAGAGGGACGGACAGGGGAAGGGTCTGCTAAGGAGGGAGAAGCGGGGAGGCGGAGCTGACGGGACCCGAGCGGCGACACGCAAGTAGCGTGTGCCTTGTCAGCGGAGGCAGAGCCAGGTGCCTGACGCCAACCAATGGCGGCTTGGGTGCGCGTGTGCCCGTAGGGCTGACGCGCATGGGCAGGAGGTGCAGGGAAAGCAGCCAGGAGCGGGGAATGCCGCCGGGGAGCCCGAATGGCCTGAGAAAAAGGTAAGGATGCGCTGGACGCGGGTATACCCACAGCGCGGTTCTTACAGTACGCCCCCTCGAGGGTCGGACTCCGGACGAACCTACCATGGTTTGAAGGGAAATTTTTGGTGGAAACGTCTGAGTAGGGAAGGAGCATGAACATCCAAATGTGAAACCCATGAACGATCCTGAGGTCCGTATCCCTTTCAGTGGACCAAAAATTGGAGTTTGCCCCTGGAGATGCGAGAATTAATGATAGATTGAATTTCAAAGTCCTGTTGTACAGGTACAATGAGAGGAGGAGGTCGAAGGGAGGGGTGAGAGAACCGTTTGCCTTGAATAAAAGGTTTCAAAAGGGAAACGTGGAAGACGAGTGAAAACTTCATAGATGGTTGCAGTTGGAGTTGATAGGCCACAGGGTTAATCTGTTTCAGAATAGAAAAAGGGCCCAGGAACCTGGGAGACAATTTAGGGGTTGGGGCCTTCAATTTGATATTTTTTGAAGAAAGTCAGACCTTCTCTCCAGGGATGAACTTATGGCCCTCTGACAGAGCCTATCTGCTTGTTTCTTCTGCCTTAGCACGGATTTTTGAAGCACTGCTTGAATCCTTTTCCATGACTCCTGTAAGGAAGATACCCTCTCATCTGCTGCCGGAACTCCTTACCTCGAAGGATGCATAGGAAGACGAGTAGGGTGAAATCCGTAGTTAATAAAAAACGGTGATTCTTGGGTAGACTTGTTCTTAAGAGAGTTGATCGCGAATTCAGCCCAAGGGAGTAACTCAGCCCAATTATCCTGAGAGTCCGAAGAAAAACAACGTAAATACTGTTCCAGGGATTGGTTCATACGTTCGGTCTGCCCATTTGTTTGGGGTTGGTAGTCTGAGGAGAAAAGAAGGGTAATGCCCAACCTCTGGGAAAATGCACGCCAGAATTTAGAAACAAATTGCGTACCCCGATCTGAAACAATGGACCACGGGACACCATGAATAAGGAAGATTTCCTTTACAAAAATGTCGGCCAAAGTACTGGAATTGGGGAGACACTTGAGGGGAAAAAAATGAACTTGCTTTGAGAATCTGTCGACAATTACGAGAATGGTAGTCATGCCATTAGATGGGGGAAAATCCATGATGAAGTCCATAGAAATGTGACTCCACGGACGATCCGGTACCGGAAGGTTTTTGACGGACAGATTTATTTTGTGCACAGACTGGGCATAAAGAGGTGAAAGCTCTGATATCCTTCGACATGTTGGGCCACCAGAAGGTTCGTCGAATTAAATCATTGGTCTTCTTAAAGCCGGGATGGCCAGCAGATCTGGAGGAATGGCCCCATACCAGAATTTTGAGATGAAAACGTGGAGCCATGTAAAGACGACCATCAGGAACTTCTAACCCTTCAGGAACCTGAGTCTGGGATTCCAGAATGTTGCCTAGAATGTCAAAAGAAGCGGCAGCAATAAACAACTGGGGGGGTAAAATATTCTCCGGGATAACTTGAGACTTCTCCTCAGTGATAAACTGGCGGGAAAGTGCATCCGCTTTGATATTCTTAGTCCCAGGAATATAAGAGATGGTGAAATTAAACCCAGAAAAGAACAGGGCCAACCGAGCTTGACGAGGACCAAGGTGACGAGCACCTTCAATGTAAGATAGATTCTTGTGGTCCGTCAGGATGGAAATGGGTTCTTTGGTTCCTTCCAGGAGATGTCTCCACTCTTGTAAAGCCATCTTGATGGCTAACAATTCCCTATTCCCCACATCGTAATTTCTTTCTGCAGAAGAATTTTTTTTAGAATAAAACCCACAGGGGTGTAATTTGTCTTCGGGAGTAGTTCTTTGAGAGAGAACAGCACCAGCTCCTATGTCTGAGGCGTCAACTTCCAAAGTAAAGGGGAGGGTGGGGACGGGATGTCGCAGGATCGGAGTTGAGACAAAGGCTCTTTTAAGAGATTCAATGGCCCGGGTGGCTTCCAATGGTCATGAGGATGGATCGGCCCCCTTTTGGGTAAGGGCCGTGATGGGTGCCAACAAAGTAGAAAAGCCAGCGATGAACTTCCTGTAATAGTTTGCGAAGCCGAGGAAACGCTGAATCGCTTTTAAGGAGTTAGGTTGAGGCCATTCGAGTACGGAATTGTGCTTCTCCGGATCCATGGTGAAGCCTTGATCTGAGACAATGTACTAGGACAATGGAAGGTAGTAGAGGATTGATGAAAGACACACTTCTCCATCTTGGCATAGAGTTTGCTGGCCCGTAAACGAGAGAGCACCATCTTGGTATGAAGAATGTGTTCTTCGAGGGGCTTAGAAAAAATGAGGATATCATTCAAGTAGATAATTACACAAGAGTTCAATAGGTCACGAAAGACCTCGTTCATAAAGTCTTGGAAGACTGCAGGGGTATTGCACAACCCGAATGGCATCACCAAGTACTCATAATGACCACTGCGTGTGTTAAAACGTGGTCTTCCATTCATCTCCTCTGCGGATGCGAATCAGATTGTATGCTCCTCTTAGGTCAAGTTTGGAGAAAATGGTCACGCCTTGCAGTCTATCGAAGAGCTCCGGAATAAGAGGCAAAGGATAACGATTTTTTATGGTAAATTTGTTCAAGCCACGGAAATTGATGAAGGGGCGAAGCGTCCCATCCTTCTTCTTTACAAAAAAGAATCCTGCTCCAGCGGGAGAACTAGATTTCTGAATGAAGCCCTTAGCAAAGTTTTCTGAGATATACTGAGACATGGCCTCATTCTCAGGCAAAGACAACAGATAAGACCTGGCTTTGGGAAATGGAGCACCCGGAATTAAGTCTATCGGACAATCGAAAGGGCGATGAGGGGGAAGCTCCTCGGATTTGGCCTTACTGAAGACATCCAGGAACTCCGAATCGAAGTCCGGAAGGAAGATGTCTTGTGGGGACGTGGTCACCAGGATGGCCAATACCGCTGCGGATGGAGCAGACACTCCTACTTGAGAGGATCTCCATAGAACAGGAACCTCGGCCGTCAAATTGATGATGGGATTGTGTAATTACAGCCAGGGCAAGCCCAGGATGATATGAACTGAAGGAGAGTGAATGACATCAAAAGAGATCATTTCCGAATGTCCATCATCCATATAGATTTCTAGAGGAAGTGTCTCCAAGGTAATAAAGGCTGGCTGCAGGGGTCGACCATCAATCGTCTCTAATCCAACAGGAAAGGCCTTCTCCCAGAGAGGAATGTCCTGCTGAGTAGCAAACGCCTGGTTTATGAAATTTCCTCCAGAACCGGAATCAAGGAAGGCCTTAGCAGGGGTCTGGATATTCGCATGCTTAAGGAGCACCAACAATAGGAGACGTTTAGGGAGACGCAGTGAGGGAAGAGAAGAAGCAGAGATGGTACCCAATGAGACTCCCCCATACCTCACTGGGCGTTGGCATTTCCCGGCTTCGAAGGACAACGTGATAGGATATGCCCAGGAGACCCACAATAGAAGCACAGCCCCTCAATCCTCCAACATAATCGCTACGTAGAAGGGAGGTGAAGTGTGCCCAGTTGCATGGGTTCCGGGGCTTCCAGTGCGGGCAGTGCAGGAAGAGGAAATCTGGAATTAGAGGACAGAGAAGTAGCAGTACGAGAACGTGGGCGTTCAGCCCGCCTCTCCAGAAGTCTTTGATCCACCCAAACGCAGAGAGCGATCAGGGCCTCTAGGGAGGATGGACTCTCACGAGCCGCCAATTCGTCCTTTAGGGTCTCCAAAAGCCCTTGCCAGAAGGCAGCGGAGAGAGCCCCATCATTCCAGTCCATAATCAATTGTCCGTAAGCCTGGGTCGTGGAGTGGAGAGAGCAGCGTAGTAGTTTGTCCGTGTGCCGTGTCCAAGGGTAGAAGAGGTCTGCAGCGTAGACGTCCAAAGCAAGGTCCAAAGTGTTCCAGAGAGCAGCGTAGTAGAGTTCAAAAGCAAGGGTCAAATCCAGGGAGGTCAGCAAAGATTCCAGGGACAGGAACAGCACTGAAAAGACAAGAGAGGCCAGGCAACAGCAGACAGCACCAAGGTACAGAAGCTATGCAGAGTAAAGAGGAAATGGAGAAGAGGGATTATATAGGGGGCTGGGACCAATCAGAGAAAGGGGAGTGACGGAGGAGCGGCCCGAAGAGGAACCTAATAGGAGAGCAGAGTGAGGAAGTTGGCGGAAGGGACGTGGGTGTGCCGGGCAAGTGCGTGACGTCCGAGGAGGCGGAGCATGGGGAAGGTGCACCGGAGGATCCAGGAGCAGAGAGAAGAAGGGGAGGAGCAGAGGGACGGACAGGGGAAGGGTCAGCTAAGGAGGGAGAAGCGGGGAGGCGGAGCTGACGGGACCCGAGCGGCGACACGCAAGTAGCGTGTGCCTCGTCAGCGGAGGCAGAGCCAGGTGCCTGACGCCAACCAATGGCGGCTTGGGTGCGCGTGTGCCCGTAGGGCTGACGCGCATGGGCAGGAGGTGCAGGGAAAGCAGCCAGGAGCGGGGAATGCCACCGGGGAGCCCGAATGGCCTGAGAAAAAGGTAAGGATGCGCTGGACGCGGGTATACCCACAGCGCGGTTCTTACAGTACGCCCCCTCGAGGGTCGGACTCCGGACGAACCTACCATGGTTTGAAGGGAAATTTTTGGTGGAAACGTCTGAGTAGGGAAGGAGCATGAACATCCAAATGTGAAACCCATGAACGATCCTGAGGTCCGTATCCCTTTCAGTGGACCAAAAATTGGAGTTTGCCCCTGGAGATGCGAGAATTAATGATAGATTGAATTTCAAAGTCCTGTTGTACAGGTACAATGAGAGGAGGAGGTCGAAGGGAGGGGTGAGAGAACCGTTTGCCTTGAATAAAAGGTTTCAAAAGGGAAACGTGGAAGACGAGTGAAAACTTCATAGATCGAGGCAGTTGGAGTTGATAGGCCACAGAGTTAATCTGTTTCAGAATAGAAAAAGGGCCCAGGAACCTGGGAGACAATTTAGGGGTTGGGGCCTTCAATTTGATATTTTTTTAAGAAAGTCAGACCTTCTCTCCAGGGATGAACTTATGGCCCTCTGACGGAGCCTATCTGCTTGTTTCTTCTGCCTTAGCACGGATTTTTGAAGCACTGCTTGAATCCTTTTCCATGACTCCTGTAAGGAAGATACCCTCTCATCTGCTGCCGGAACTCCTTACCTCGAAGGATGCATAGGAAGACGAGTAGGGTGAAATCCGTAGTTAATAAAAAACGGTGATTCTTGGGTAGACTTGTTCTTAAGAGAGTTGATCGTGAATTCAGCCCAAGGGAGTAACTCAGCCCAATTATCCTGAGAGTCCGAAGAAAAACAACGTAAATACTGTTTCAGGGATTGGTTCATACGTTCGGTCTGCCCATTTGTTTGGGGTTGGTAGTCTGAGGAGAAAAGAAGGGTAATGCCCAACCTCTGGGAAAATGCACGCCAGAATTTAGAAACAAATTGCGTACCCCGATCTGAAACAATGGACCACGGGACACCATGAATAAGGAAGATTTCCTTTACAAAAATGTCGGCCAAAGTACTGGAATTGGGGAGACACTTGAGGGGAAAAAAATGAACTTGCTTTGAGAATCTGTCGACAATTACGAGAATGGTAGTCATGCCATTAGATGGGGGAAAATCCATGATGAAGTCCATAGAAATGTGACTCCACGGACGATCCGGTACCGGAAGGTTTTTGACGGACAGATTTATTTTGTGCACAGACTGGGCATAAAGAGGTGAAAGCTCTGATATCCTTCGACATGTTGGGCCACCAGAAGGTTCGTCGAATTAAATCATTGGTCTTCTTAAAGCCGGGATGGCCAGCAGATCTGGAGGAATGGCCCCATACCAGAATTTTGAGATGAAAACGTGGAGCCATGTAAAGACGACCATCAGGAACTTCTAACCCTTCAGGAACCTGAGTCTGGGATTCCAGAATGTTGTCTAGAATGTCAAAAGAAGCGGCAGCAATAAACAACTGGGGGGGTAAAATATTCTCCGGGATAACTTGAGACTTCTCCTCAGTGATAAACTGGTGGGAAAGTGCATCCGCTTTGATATTCTTAGTCCCAGGAATATAAGAGATGGTGAAATTAAACCCAGAAAAGAACAGGGCCAACCGAGCTTGACGAGGACCAAGGTGACGAGCGCCTTCAATGTAAGATAGATTCTTGTGGTCCGTCAGGATGGAAATGGGTTCTTTGGTTCCTTCCAGGAGATGTCTCCACTCTTGTAAAGCCATCTTGATGGCTAACAATTCCCTATTCCCCACATCGTAATTTCTTTCTGCAGAAGAATTTTTTTTAGAATAAAACCCACAGGGGTGTAATTTGTCTTCGGGAGTAGTTCTTTGAGAGAGAACCGCACCAGCTCCTATGTCTGAGGCGTCAACTTCCAAAGTAAAGGGGAGGGTGGGGACGGGATGTCGCAGGATCGGAGCTGAGACAAAGGCTCTTTTAAGAGATTCAATGGCCCGGGTGGCTTCCAATGGTCATGAGGATGGATCGGCCCCCTTTTGGGTAAGGGCCGTGATGGGTGCCAACAAAGTAGAAAAGCCAGCGATGAACTTCCTGTAATAGTTTGCGAAGCCGAGGAAACGCTGAATCGCTTTTAAGGAGTTAGGTTGAGGCCATTCGAGTACGGAATTGTGCTTCTCCGGATCCATGGTGAAGCCTTGATCCGAGACAATGTACTAGGACAATGGAAGGTAGTAGAGGATTGATGAAAGACACACTTCTCCATCTTGGCATAGAGTTTGCTGGCCCGTAAACGAGAGAGCACCATCTTGGTATGAAGAATGTGTTCTTCGAGGGGCTTAGAAAAAATGAGGATATCATTCAAGTAGATAATTACACAAGAGTTCAATAGGTCACGAAAGACCTCGTTCATAAAGTCTTGGAAGACTGCAGGGGTATTGCACAACCCGAATGGCATCACCAAGTACTCATAATGACCACTGCGTGTGTTGAACGTGGTCTTCCATTCATCTCCTCTGCGGATGCGAATCAGATTGTATGCTCCTCTTAGGTCAAGTTTGGAGAAAATGGTCATGCCTTGCAGTCTATCGAAGAGCTCCGGAATAAGAGGCAAAGGATAACGATTTTTTATGGTAAATTTGTTCAAGCCACGGAAATTGATGAAGGGACGAAGCGTCCCATCCTTCTTCTTTACAAAAAAGAATCCTGCTCCAGCGGGAGAACTAGATTTCTGAATGAAGCCCTTAGCAAAGTTTTCTGAGATATACTGAGACATGGCCTCATTCTCAGGCAAAGACAACAGATAAGACCTGGCTTTGGGAAATGGAGCACCCGGAATTAAGTCTATCGGACAATCGAAAGGGCGATGAGGGGGAAGCTCCTCGGATTTGGCCTTACTGAAGACATCCAGGAACTCCGAATCGAAGTCCGGAAGGAAGATGTCTTGTGGGGACGTGGTCACCAGGATGGCCAATACCGCTGCGGATGGAGCAGACACTCCTACTTGAGAGGATCTCCATAGAACAGGAACCTCGGCCGTCAAATTGATGATGGGATTGTGTAATTACAGCCAGGGCAAGCCCAGGATGATATGAACTGAAGGAGAGTGAATGACATCAAAAGAGATCATTTCCGAATGTCCATCATCCATATAGAGTTCTAGAGGAAGTGTCTCCAAGGTAATAAAGGCTGGCTGCAGGGGTCGACCATCAATCGTCTCTAATCCAACAGGAAAGGCCTTCTCCCAGAGAGGAATGTCCTGCTGAGTAGCAAACGCCTGGTTTATGAAATTTCCTCCAGAACCGGAATCAAGGAAGGCCTTAGCAGGGGTCTGGATATTCGCATGCTTAAGGAGCACCAACAATAGGAGATGTTTAGGGAGACGCAGTGAGGGAAGAGAAGAAGCAGAGATGGTACCCAATGAGACTCCCCCATACCTCACTGGGCGTTGGCATTTCCCGGCTTCGAAGGACAACGTGATAGGATATGCCCAGGAGACCCACAATAGAAGCACAGCCCCTCAATCCTCCAACATAATCGCTACGTAGAAGGGAGGTGAAGTGTGCCCAGTTGCATGGGTTCCGGGGCTTCCAGTGCGGGCAGTGCAGGAAGAGGAAATCTGGAATTAGAGGACAGAGAAGTAGCAGTACGAGAACGTGGGCGTTCAGCCCGCCTCTCCAGAAGTCTTTGATCCACCCAAACGCAGAGAGCGATCAGGGCCTCTAGGGAGGATGGACTCTCACGAGCCGCCAATTCGTCCTTTAGGGTCTCCAAAAGCCCTTGCCAGAAGGCAGCGGAGAGAGCCCCATCATTCCAGTCCATAATCAATTGTCCGTAAGCCTGGGTCGTGGAGTGGAGAGAGCAGCGTAGTAGTTTGTCCGTGTGCCGTGTCCAAGGGTAGAAGAGGTCTGCAGCGTAGACGTCCAAAGCAAGGTCCAAAGTGTTCCAGAGAGCAGCGTAGTAGAGTTCAAAAGCAAGGGTCAAATCCAGGGAGGTCAGCAAAGATTCCAGGGACAGGAACAGCACTGAAAAGACAAGAGAGGCCAGGCAACAGCAGACAGCACCAAGGTACAGAAGCTATGCAGAGTAAAGAGGAAATGGAGAAGAGGGATTATATAGGGGGCTGGGACCAATCAGAGAAAGGGGAGTGACGGAGGAGCGGCCCGAAGAGGAACCTAATAGGAGAGCAGAGTGAGGAAGTTGGCGGAAGGGACGTGGGTGTGCCGGGCAAGTGCGTGACGTCCGAGGAGGCGGAGCATGGGGAAGGTGCACCGGAGGATCCAGGAGCAGAGAGAAGAAGGGGAGGAGCAGAGGGACGGACAGGGGAAGGGTCAGCTAAGGAGGGAGAAGCGGGGAGGCGGAGCTGACGGGACCCGAGCGGCGACACGCAAGTAGCGTGTGCCTCGTCAGCGGAGGCAGAGCCAGGTGCCTGACGCCAACCAATGGCGGCTTGGGTGCGCGTGTGCCCGTAGGGCTGACGCGCATGGGCAGGAGGTGCAGGGAAAGCAGCCAGGAGCGGGGAATGCCGCCGGGGAGCCCGAATGGCCTGAGAAAAAGGTAAGGATGCGCTGGACGCGGGTATACCCACAGCGCGGTTCTTACAGTACGCCCCCTCGAGGGTCGGACTCCGGACGAACCTACCATGGTTTGAAGGGAAATTTTTGGTGGAAACGTCTGAGTAGGGAAGGAGCATGAACATCCAAATGTGAAACCCATGAACGATCCTGAGGTCCGTATCCCTTTCAGTGGACCAAAAATTGGAGTTTGCCCCTGGAGATGCGAGAATTAATGATAGATTGAATTTCAAAGTCCTGTTGTACAGGTACAATGAGAGGAGGAGGTCGAAGGGAGGGGTGAGAGAACCGTTTGCCTTGAATAAAAGGTTTCAAAAGGGAAACGTGGAAGACGAGTGAAAACTTCATAGATGGAGGCAGTTGGAGTTGATAGGCCACAGAGTTAATCTGTTTCAGAATAGAAAAAGGGCCCAGGAACCTGGGAGACAATTTAGGGGTTGGGGCCTTCAATTTGATATTTTTTGAAGAAAGTCAGACCTTCTCTCCAGGGATGAACTTATGGCCCTCTGACGGAGCCTATCTGCTTGTTTCTTCTGCCTTAGCACGGATTTTTGAAGCACTGCTTGAATCCTTTTCCATGACTCCTGTAAGGAAGATACCCTCTCATCTGCTGCCGGAACTCCTTACCTCGAAGGATGCATAGGAAGACGAGTAGGGTGAAATCCGTAGTTAATAAAAAACGGTGATTCTTGGGTAGACTTGTTCTTAAGAGAGTTGATCGTGAATTCAGCCCAAGGGAGTAACTCAGCCCAATTATCCTGAGAGTCCGAAGAAAAACAACGTAAATACTGTTTCAGGGATTGGTTCATACGTTCGGTCTGCCCATTTGTTTGGGGTTGGTAGTCTGAGGAGAAAAGAAGGGTAATGCCCAACCTCTGGGAAAATGCACGCCAGAATTTAGAAACAAATTGCGTACCCCGATCTGAAACAATGGACCACGGGACACCATGAATAAGGAAGATTTCCTTTACAAAAATGTCGGCCAAAGTACTGGAATTGGGGAGACACTTGAGGGGAAAAAAATGAACTTGCTTTGAGAATCTGTCGACAATTACGAGAATGGTAGTCATGCCATTAGATGGGGGAAAATCCATGATGAAGTCCATAGAAATGTGACTCCACGGACGATCCGGTACCGGAAGGTTTTTGACGGACAGATTTATTTTGTGCACAGACTGGGCATAAAGAGGTGAAAGCTCTGATATCCTTCGACATGTTGGGCCACCAGAAGGTTCGTCGAATTAAATCATTGGTCTTCTTAAAGCCGGGATGGCCAGCAGATCTGGAGGAATGGCCCCATACCAGAATTTTGAGATGAAAACGTGGAGCCATGTAAAGACGACCATCAGGAACTTCTAACCCTTCAGGAACCTGAGTCTGGGATTCCAGAATGTTGTCTAGAATGTCAAAAGAAGCGGCAGCAATAAACAACTGGGGGGGTAAAATATTCTCCGGGATAACTTGAGACTTCTCCTCAGTGATAAACTGGTGGGAAAGTGCATCCGCTTTGATATTCTTAGTCCCAGGAATATAAGAGATGGTGAAATTAAACCCAGAAAAGAACAGGGCCAACCGAGCTTGACGAGGACCAAGGTGACGAGCGCCTTCAATGTAAGATAGATTCTTGTGGTCCGTCAGGATGGAAATGGGTTCTTTGGTTCCTTCCAGGAGATGTCTCCACTCTTGTAAAGCCATCTTGATGGCTAACAATTCCCTATTCCCCACATCGTAATTTCTTTCTGCAGAAGAATTTTTTTTAGAAAAAAACCCACAGGGGTGTAATTTGTCTTCGGGAGTAGTTCTTTGAGAGAGAACCGCACCAGCTCCTATGTCTGAGGCGTCAACTTCCAAAGTAAAGGGGAGGGTGGGGACGGGATGTCGCAGGATCGGAGCTGAGACAAAGGCTCTTTTAAGAGATTCAATGGCCCGGGTGGCTTCCAATGGTCATGAGGATGGATCGGCCCCCTTTTGGGTAAGGGCCGTGATGGGTGCCAACAAAGTAGAAAAGCCAGCGATGAACTTCCTGTAATAGTTTGCGAAGCCGAGGAAACGCTGAATCGCTTTTAAGGAGTTAGGTTGAGGCCATTCGAGTACGGAATTGTGCTTCTCCGGATCCATGGTGAAGCCTTGATCCGAGACAATGTACTAGGACAATGGAAGGTAGTAGAGGATTGATGAAAGACACACTTCTCCATCTTGGCATAGAGTTTGCTGGCCCGTAAACGAGAGAGCACCATCTTGGTATGAAGAATGTGTTCTTCGAGGGGCTTAGAAAAAATGAGGATATCATTCAAGTAGATAATTACACAAGAGTTCAATAGGTCACGAAAGACCTCGTTCATAAAGTCTTGGAAGACTGCAGGGGTATTGCACAACCCGAATGGCATCACCAAGTACTCATAATGACCACTGCGTGTGTTGAACGTGGTCTTCCATTCATCTCCTCTGCGGATGCGAATCAGATTGTATGCTCCTCTTAGGTCAAGTTTGGAGAAAATGGTCATGCCTTGCAGTCTATCGAAGAGCTCCGGAATAAGAGGCAAAGGATAACGATTTTTTATGGTAAATTTGTTCAAGCCACGGAAATTGATGAAGGGGCGAAGCGTCCCATCCTTCTTCTTTACAAAAAAGAATCCTGCTCCAGCGGGAGAACTAGATTTCTGAATGAAGCCCTTAGCAAAGTTTTCTGAGATATACTGAGACATGGCCTCATTCTCAGGCAAAGACAACAGATAAGACCTGGCTTTGGGAAATGGAGCACCCGGAATTAAGTCTATCGGACAATCGAAAGGGCGATGAGGGGGAAGCTCCTCGGATTTGGCCTTACTGAAGACATCCAGGAACTCCGAATCGAAGTCCGGAAGGAAGATGTCTTGTGGGGACGTGGTCACCAGGATGGCCAATACCGCTGCGGATGGAGCAGACACTCCAACTTGAGAGGATCTCCATAGAACAGGAACCTCGGCCGTCAAATTGATGATGGGATTGTGTAATTACAGCCAGGGCAAGCCCAGGATGATATGAACTGAAGGAGAGTGAATGACATCAAAAGAGATCATTTCCGAATGTCCATCATCCATATAGAGTTCTAGAGGAAGTGTCTCCAAGGTAATAAAGGCTGGCTGCAGGGGTCGACCATCAATCGTCTCTAATCCAACAGGAAAGGCCTTCTCCCAGAGAGGAATGTCCTGCTGAGTAGCAAACGCCTGGTTTATGAAATTTCCTCCAGAACCGGAATCAAGGAAGGCCTTAGCAGGGGTCTGGATATTCGCATGCTTAAGGAGCACCAACAATAGGATATGTTTAGGGAGACGCAGTGAGGGAAGAGAAGAAGCAGAGATGGTACCCAATGAGACTCCCCCATACCTCACTGGGCGTTGGCATTTCCCGGCTTCGAAGGACAACGTGATAGGATATGCCCAGGAGACCCACAATAGAAGCACAGCCCCTCAATCCTCCAACATAATCGCTACGTAGAAGGGAGGTGAAGTGTGCCCAGTTGCATGGGTTCCGGGGCTTCCAGTGCGGGCAGTGCAGGAAGAGGAAATCTGGAATTAGAGGACAGAGAAGTAGCAGTACGAGAACGTGGGCGTTCAGCCCGCCTCTCCAGAAGTCTTTGATCCACCCAAACGCAGAGAGCGATCAGGGCCTCTAGGGAGGATGGACTCTCACGAGCCGCCAATTCGTCCTTTAGGGTCTCCAAAAGCCCTTGCCAGAAGGCAGCGGAGAGAGCCCCATCATTCCAGTCCATAATCAATTGTCCGTAAGCCTGGGTCGTGGAGTGGAGAGAGCAGCGTAGTAGTTTGTCCGTGTGCCGTGTCCAAGGGTAGAAGAGGTCTGCAGCGTAGACGTCCAAAGCAAGGTCCAAAGTGTTCCAGAGAGCAGCGTAGTAGAGTTCAAAAGCAAGGGTCAAATCCAGGGAGGTCAGCAAAGATTCCAGGGACAGGAACAGCACTGAAAAGACAAGAGAGGCCAGGCAACAGCAGACAGCACCAAGGTACAGAAGCTATGCAGAGTAAAGAGGAAATGGAGAAGAGGGATTATATAGGGGGCTGGGACCAATCAGAGAAAGGGGAGTGACGGAGGAGCGGCCCGAAGAGGAACCTAATAGGAGAGCAGAGTGAGGAAGTTGGCGGAAGGGACGTGGGTGTGCCGGGCAAGTGCGTGACGTCCGAGGAGGCGGAGCATGGGGAAGGTGCACCGGAGGATCCAGGAGCAGAGAGAAGAAGGGGAGGAGCAGAGGGACGGACAGGGGAAGGGTCAGCTAAGGAGGGAGAAGCGGGGAGGCGGAGCTGACGGGACCCGAGCGGCGACACGCAAGTAGCGTGTGCCTCGTCAGCGGAGGCAGAGCCAGGTGCCTGACGCCAACCAATGGCGGCTTGGGTGCGCGTGTGCCCGTAGGGCTGACGCGCATGGGCAGGAGGTGCAGGGAAAGCAGCCAGGAGCGGGGAATGCCGCCGGGGAGCCCGAATGGCCTGAGAAAAAGGTAAGGATGCGCTGGACGCGGGTATACCCACAGCGCGGTTCTTACAGTACGCCCCCTCGAGGGTCGGACTCCGGACGAACCTACCATGGTTTGAAGGGAAATTTTTGGTGGAAACGTCTGAGTAGGGAAGGAGCATGAACATCCAAATGTGAAACCCATGAACGATCCTGAGGTCCATATCCCTTTCAGTGGACCAAAAATTGGAGTTTGCCCCTGGAGATGCGAGAATTAATGATAGATTGAATTTCAAAGTCCTGTTGTACAGGTACAATGAGAGGAGGAGGTCGAAGGGAGGGGTGAGAGAACCGTTTGCCTTGAATAAAAGGTTTCAAAAGGGAAACGTGGAAGACGAGTGAAAACTTCATAGATGGAGGCAGTTGGAGTTGATAGGCCACAGAGTTAATCTGTTTCAGAATAGAAAAAGGGCCCAGGAACCTGGGAGACAATTTAGGGGTTGGGGCCTTCAATTTGATATTTTTTGAAGAAAGTCAGACCTTCTCTCCAGGGATGAACTTATGGCCCTCTGATGGAGCCTATCTGCTTGTTTCTTCTGCCTTAGCACGGATTTTTGAAGCACTGCTTGAATCCTTTTCCATGACTCCTGTAAGGAAGATACCCTCTCATCTGCTGCCGGAACTCCTTACCTCGAAGGATGCATAGGAAGACGAGTAGGGTGAAATCCGTAGTTAATAAAAAACGGTGATTCTTGGGTAGACTTGTTCTTAAGAGAGTTGATCACGAATTCAGCCCAAGGGAGTAACTCAGCCCAATTATCCTGAGAGTCCGAAGAAAAACAACGTAAATACTGTTTCAGGGATTGGTTCATATGTTCGGTCTGCCCATTTGTTTGGGGTTGGTAGTCTGAGGAGAAAAGAAGGGTAATGCCCAACCTCTGGGAAAATGCACGCCAGAATTTAGAAACAAATTGCGTACCCCGATCTGAAACAATGGACCACGGGACACCATGAATAAGGAAGATTTCCTTTACAAAAATGTCGGCCAAAGTACTGGAATTGGGGAGACACTTGAGGGGAAAAAAATGAACTTGCTTTGAGAATCTGTCGACAATTACGAGAATGGTAGTCATGCCATTAGATGGGGGAAAATCCATGATGAAGTCCATAGAAATGTGACTCCACGGACGATCCGGTACCGGAAGGTTTTTGACGGACAGATTTATTTTGTGCACAGACTGGGCATAAAGAGGTGAAAGCTCTGATATCCTTCGACATGTTGGGCCACCAGAAGGTTCGTCGAATTAAATCATTGGTCTTCTTAAAGCCGGGATGGCCAGCAGATCTGGAGGAATGGCCCCATACCAGAATTTTGAGATGAAAACATGGAGCCATGTAAAGACGACCATCAGGAACTTCTAACCCTTCAGGAACCTGAGTCTGGGATTCCAGAATGTTGTCTAGAATGTCAAAAGAAGCGGCAGCAATAAACAACTGGGGGGGTAAAATATTCTCCGGGATAACTTGAGACTTCTCCTCAGTGATAAACTGGCGGGAAAGTGCATCCGCTTTGATATTCTTAGTCCCAGGAATATAAGAGATGGTGAAATTAAACCCAGAAAAGAACAGGGCCAACCGAGCTTGACGAGGACCAAGGTGACGAGCGCCTTCAATGTAAGATAGATTCTTGTGGTCCGTCAGGATGGAAATGGGTTCTTTGGTTCCTTCCAGGAGATGTCTCCACTCTTGTAAAGCCATCTTGATGGCTAACAATTCCCTATTCCCCACATCGTAATTTCTTTCTGCAGAAGAATTTTTTTTAGAATAAAACCCACAGGGGTGTAATTTGTCTTTGGGAGTAGTTCTTTGAGAGAGAACAGCACCAGCTCCTATGTCTGAGGCGTCAACTTCCAAAGTAAAGGGGAGGGTGGGGACGGGATGTCGCAGGATCGGAGCTGAGACAAAGGCTCTTTTAAGAGATTCAATGGCCCGGGTGGCTTCCAATGGTCATGAGGATGGATCGGCCCCCTTTTGGGTAAGGGCCGTGATGGGTGCCAACAAAGTAGAAAAGCCAGCGATGAACTTCCTGTAATAGTTTGCGAAGCCGAGGAAACGCTGAATCGCTTTTAAGGAGTTAGGTTGAGGCCATTCGAGTACGGAATTGTGCTTCTCCGGATCCATGGTGAAGCCTTGATCCGAGACAATGTACTAGGACAATGGAAGGTAGTAGAGGATTGATGAAAGACACACTTCTCCATCTTGGCATAGAGTTTGCTGGCCCGTAAACGAGAGAGCACCATCTTGGTATGAAGAATGTGTTCTTCGAGGGGCTTAGAAAAAATGAGGATATCATTCAAGTAGATAATTACACAAGAGTTCAATAGTGGAAAAGAAGTTATATCAGTGGCGCTCAACACTGTAATGATCAAAGCAATTCTAATAGATATTATAAAATATATATTATAAAATATACATCCAGAGCCACGGAAATCGCCCGTCCGATTGGATGCTCCACGTGGTAAGGGTAAACATGTAAATATACAAAGAAATTAAATCATAGCATAATACTGTAAAACATACACATACATAAACAAACAACACTTAACAAACGCTGAGAACAACAGGTAACTACTCACAATGGCATTTAATATGGCATATCATTAATATCTTAAAATACACTTATTACACATAAAATAGTACATAAAAACATATATTAGGTTCAGGCAAGATTCTCCAACTCGGGTGGGGGTACCTGCTTACCGAAAACAGGATGTAATCAGGCAATGGATAATTCAAAAAGTATCCCCTCTTATGGATAGCTGCTGCTGCTGCTGCTGCTGTTGTTAACACTGTCAGGAATCCGCTCCGCGGGTTACTGGTTACCTTACCTTGCAGACCGGTGCAGTTCTGGAACAGCTCTCCTGATGTTTGCTGCAGCCTGGATTCACTCACCAAAGCTATACACATTCCCTCTGGTATCTACTGCAGCTGTGCAGCCTATTATGCAACCTAGACTTGCATTCATTCATTGGAGCAATATCTTCACACCCCCGCTGGGGATTGGCCTGCTGGCCTTTAAGTATTGCCTTCCCATAATGCTCCTTGCCGAGCATAGTCCTTACCGGATGTCACCAACTGTTCTGCCACAAGCTCTTGCTTGTTCTCTTGTGCTGAAGCGGAGGTTTCCCTTGCGTCCTTCAGCTTCCTGTTCTCCTGTGCTGAAGCAGAGGTTTCGTCCCTGCGTCCGTCAGCTTCCTGTTCTCCTGTGCTGAAGCAGAGGTTTCGTCCCTGCGTCCTTCAGCCTCCTGGATTCCTGCACTGAAGCGGAGGTTTCGCCCCTGCGTCCTTCAGTCTCCTGGATTCCTACACTGAAGCGGAGGTCTCCCTGTGTATCTACAGCTTCCTGGTTCCTGGGGCCTACTCTTTCCCTAATCTAGAGAGGCCGTGTCCTGGTTCCTGCGCTGCTACAGAGGATTCCCTAACCCGCTCAGGACTCTTGCGCTGTAGCGCTGGTTTAACCGTGCAGCTAGGCGGTGTGTAAATCTGGTCTGTCTTCCACCTCCTGAGACCAGTACCATGGGCCATGGTCGCCGCACGCGCAGAGAACCCCCCCGCGCTCATAAGCCGAAGCGGGGTTCTCCTGACTCCCTGTTGCCGAACTCTTGCTTGGACAATGTTTATTCTGACGTCTCCTATCCTGACCCTGGCTTGTACAACGACGATGCTGTCTTCTCCAATCCAGACCCTGCTATGTACGACTATGAACTGCGCAATCCGGATCAGCCTGCGAGGTTTAAGGTCAGTGCTTTTACAACCCTACCTCAGCCACGCGGTCCGACCCGAGTTTGTGGCGAGCACAACCGTGACAGTATGCTCGGCCCCACAAACTCGGACCGTCCTGTGGTGAGGGTTGGTAAGTTTCTGTCTGAACTCCTGTCCCGGCCCGTAGGCCAGTCCCAGTACCTATGCGAAATACTACCTCAAATGGGAGATCCGTTTATGTTTGAATGTTTAACCCCTTTGCAAAAAAAATGCCGTAAAGATCTCTTTTTGAAGGCTTATCGCCTCAAGTACTTAAAACAGCTTCTGGCCGCTAGTATTCTCTTCCCTGATTCCCCTTTGTCCTGGGATAATGTGAATCCTGGGAAACTGGCCACCGCCTGTAATACACTCCATGCCCTGGCCTTATCATTGGACATTTACGTAGTACCAGAGGATCCTCTCCTCATGTTTGCTCACGTACAAAAGATACTCTGCCTACTTTCCAAAACATTGGACATTTGCATAATAGAACAGGATTCCCTCCTCGCCAGCTGCGCTGACGCTTGGCGGTCCCGCTCTGCTGCCAGTCCTGTTGCTAAACCTGGGAGCATACCTTCCTCTCCAGGAGATGACAAAACTGTCCCACTAGCATTGCTCTCCAACGTAGTTACTACCACGGTCCCTAGCCCTGATTGTTTGCCCGGGTGCCCTGATTCCAATAATATGTCTACTGTAACCCCAACCAAACAGTCCTGTGCGCTTTCCCCGTCTGAGAAAGAATCCCTAAGTTCTGTTCCCAGGGTCAGTTCTGTATTAACCCTTGGGGGGCAGTTCTCTGAGTTTCCTTTTGCTATTCCCTGTTCTCTGCCAGCTAAGGTCACGCCCCTAGCACCAGAAGAGAGATCCCTAGTCTTCCCCAATTCAGAGAGAGGTCTAGCTATGTTTTACTCTCAGGTATGGTCTGAATTAACCCCTGTAAATTCTTGCTGCCTCCAAGTTAATGCCTTTGTTTTAGCCTCAGAGAATGAGTCCACAAGTCAGACAGCAGAGGTTGCATTGAAGGAGTCCCCTAACCTTAAGGATTCCTTAGAAATTCTTTGCTATAAATCCCCTGCTTCAGCTCAAGTTTCCGCAGTTTCACCTCCGGAGACTTCAGCTAAAGTTCTGGTTCCTGTAAAATGTATTCAGGAGTCAGGGTTTCCCCTAAACTTAGCCACAGAGTTCCTCCTCCCGGGTATTTCACTGAACCAGTCTGTCGCCCAGAGAGCGGTGATCCCTGCTTCAGTGCATAGTTCCCACATTGTGGAATCTGCAGTCATTTTTGGTTTCCCAGACATTCCTTACCAAATACCTACTTCAGAGACCAGTACAGTTAGGTTTAAACCCCGTGTACTGTCTGGGTGCTCCTCTTCACTAAGCTTAGGATTAAACGCATACAGTAGTCTATATGTCTCTCCTGGGGTTCATGTTGTGTTTCCAGGAGGGTTTGCTGACACACGGCTTTCTCTCAAAAGTGACGCTTTTTCATATATACTAGTAAGAAGCCTGCACACTGTTTCCCTTCTCCCTGAATTGTGTCTTACTGGTCCTGAGACTCTGAGAGGTAATGATTTTCCTTCAGATTCTGAATCTCTTCCTACAATGGTTAGCCTGACTGGGGGCCCCCCTGATTTCTCTGTCCAGGCTAATCCTTCAGGGTTCAGCATATCTGTAGTCACTCCCTTAGTACTGTCTGAGGTCACCATGCATATATTACAAGTCTTAGGGTTTAAATCTGAGCTATTTAGCTGTCCTGCCTTTGCTGAGACCCAGTCCCTCAGTGCTGTGTCTAAAAATGCCCCAGCAAACATGGGCTTACTCTGGGAGGAGATTATAGCTCCTGTCTTAAAGGGTATTTTTTCTCACATGTCCAGCAAATCTAGAACCTCTGTAATTGTTTCTAAGTCACTTATCAATACATCTGATTTTTTCTCTAATCAAACCCAGACACCCTTACTATCTGTTAGGAGTCCTGGGATCAGAGATTTTGCACTAGAAAACACACCTATTCCTGTTTGTGTCAGGTTAGGCACCCCTGTGGTTAGGGCCATTGCAGTTTCAGAGAAAACTCCTTGTACTCCTAAGGTGCCTGTCATTAAGAGTTTTCATAAGTCATACTTGCTGCTTGTTGATTCTCAGGTCTCTGTCACTGAGGTACAGATTTCAGCTTCTGATGTTAGCTTCCCTCCCGCCACTACCCTGGCTCTGCCTTTTTCTCAAGTTCCTGATAGGAAAATTCCAAGGTCTAGTCCTGATTCACTGACAATACTATCTTCCAATGAAGATTTCCCAGTATTGGAGAGCTCTACTGTTGTTTGCTTATCTGCTCCTGCTAAACCATGGTTTGGGGCCTCGGATTTTTCAGTTGCCCCTGTTATTTCCTCTCAGTTGGAAATACTCTGTACGTATCCCAAGATTTCGGTCCCTATGCCTGGTTTACTGCATGCCTTGTCACCTTCCATACCAATACCGGGAGAAGCTTCCAACCAGCCTATACCCTTACTAACCATTACCTGGGAGCCTTCTAGAGGAAAAATTCCTCGCAAATTCCAACATACAGTGGTCAGCCAAGACTTTTTCTGTTACAAAGTCCCTCCTGGTATATTCGATCAACTAGCAGGGCCGCTGATCCTAGATTCCGATTCCTCTATTAAGGACTGGGCTTTCAGTGGGGGTCCTTCTTCCGTTTCTGCTCTGGAGCCCTCTGGTTCTTCACAGCCCTGGATTTCCAAGACATTTTGCGAGGCGAGCCATGTACCAAGGATGTTTCTTCCATCTATCTCATATCCTAGAACTGTACTCACCAAAGAACTGCTCGTTTACGGATATCCTTTCCACCTAAGGAATTTTAGGAACAACTCAATGTCCCCAAGACCCATGGATGACCCTGTCTGGCCGCAGTTCTCACCGGGGGGTGGGAGTACACTAAGGGTTAACCACGAGTCCCTGGACCACGATTCTAACCCCAATCCTAGACGGTTCAGCAACAATTCCCAGTCCTCCAACTCTATGAGTGTTCATGTTCGCCCGGAGGTCTCACGTGAAGGGGGGGATACTGTCAGGAATCCGCTCCGCGGGTTACTGGTTACCTTACCTTGCAGACCGGTGCAGTTCTGGAACAGCTCTCCTGATGTTTGCTGCAGCCTGGATTCACTCACCAAAGCTATACACACTCCCTCTGGTATCTACTGCAGCTGTGCAGCCTATTATGCAACCTAGACTTGCATTCATTCATTGGAGCAATATCTTCACACCCCCGCTGGGGATTGGCCTGCTGGACTTTAAGTATTGCCTTCCCATAATGCTCCTTGCCGAGCATAGTCCTTACCGGATGTCACCAACTGTTCTGCCACAAGCTCTTGCTTGTTCTCTTGTGCTGAAGCGGAGGTTTCCCTTGCGTCCTTCAGCTTCCTGTTCTCCTGTGCTGAAGCAGAGGTTTCGTCCCTGCGTCCGTCAGCTTCCTGTTCTCCTGTGCTGAAGCAGAGGTTTCGTCCCTGCGTCCTTCAGCCTCCTGGATTCCTGCACTGAAGCGGAGGTTTCGCCCCTGCGTCCTTCAGTCTCCTGGATTCCTACACTGAAGCGGAGGTCTCCCTGTGTATCTACAGCTTCCTGGTTCCTGGGGCCTACTCTTTCCCTAATCTAGAGAGGCCGTGTCCTGGTTCCTGCGCTGCTACAGAGGATTCCCTAACCCGCTCAGGACTCTTGCGCTGTAGCGCTGGTTTAACCGTGCAGCTAGGCGGTGTGTAAATCTGGTCTGTCTTCCACCTCCTGAGACCAGTACCATGGGCCATGGTCGCCGCACGCGCAGAGAACCCCCCCGCGCTCATAAGCCGAAGCGGGGTTCTCCTGACTCCCTGTTGCCGAACTCTTGCTTGGACAATGTTTATTCTGACGTCTCCTATCCTGACCCTGGCTTGTACAACGACGATGCTGTCTTCTCCAATCCAGACCCTGCTACGTACGACTATGAACTGCGCAATCCGGATCAGCCTGCAAGGTTTAAGGTCGGTGCTTTTACAACCCTACCTCAGCCACGCGGTCCGACCCGAGTTTGTGGCGAGCACAACCGTGACAAACACCTGGGCTCAGACGAGGAGTCTATTATTGGCAGGGACAGGTTTTTCCAGCTAGCTGCGTCTGCCTCAGTCCTCTCCCAGCACTGCAGAAGCTCCAGAACCACACACAGAGATACTTCCTGGTCTGCCCGCACCACGTGCACCAAACACAGCAATGCTGAAATGTTGGATATTCCTACGCCAGCATGTAAGTTTACTTTTAACCCCTGAGGAAGAAAGTAAGACTTTTGAAACGCGTAGGGTGGTTCTGTGAGGTCCCCACTACTCGGGTGTGAGTGCTGTACCCTTCCGAAGCTGGGAGCTGTGAGCTGTGAGCTGTGGGAAAGCACATGCTGGCGTAGGAATATCCAACATTTCAGCATTGCTGTGTTTGGTGCACGTGGTGCGGGCAGACCAGGAAGTATCTCTGTGTGTGGTTCTGGAGCTTCTGCAGTGCTGGGAGAGGACTGAGGCAGATGCAGCTAGCTGGAAAAACCTGTCCCTGCCAATAATAGACTCCTCGTCTGAGCCCAGGTGTTAACAACAGCAGCAGCAGCAGCAGCAGCTATCCATAAGAGGGGATACTCTTTGAATTATCCATTGCCTGATTACATCCTGTTTTCGGTAAGCAGGTACCCCCACCCGAGTTGGAGAATCTTGCCTGAACTTAATATATGTTTTTATGTACTATTTTATGTGTAATAAGTGTATTTTAAGATATTAATGATATGCCATATTAAATGCCATTGTGAGTAGTTACCTGTTGTTCTCAGCGTTTGTTAAGTGTTGTTTGTTTATGTATGTGTATGTTTTACAGTATTATGCTATGATTTAATTTCTTTGTATATTTACATGTTTACCCTTACCACGTGGAGCATCCAATCGGACGGGCGATTTCCGTGGCTCTGGTTGTATATTTTATAATATATATTTTATAATATCTATTAGAATTGCTTTGATCATTACAGTGTTGAGCGCCACTGATATAACTTCTTTTCCACTTCTATAGCCTGACTAGGGGTCAGGGTTATATCACCGGCTGCCAGCTCACTGTGGGATATAGCGCTACCTATTTGTTTTTTCTACAAGACTTCAATAGGTCACGAAAGACCTCGTTCATAAAGTCTTGGAAGACTGCAGGGGTATTGCACAACCCGAATGGCATCACCAAGTACTCATAATGACCACTGCGTGTGTTGAACGTGGTCTTCCATTCATCTCCTCTGCGGATGCGAATCAGATTGTATGCTCCTCTTAGGTCAAGTTTGGAGAAAATGATCACGCCTTGCAGTCTATCGAAGAGCTCCGGAATAAGAGGCAAAGGATAACGATTTTTTATGGTAAATTTGTTCAAGCCACGGAAATTGATGAAGGGGCGAAGCGTCCCATCCTTCTTCTTTACAAAAAAGAATCCTGCTCCAGCGGGAGAACTAGATTTCTGAATGAAGCCCTTAGCAAAGTTTTCTGAGATATACTGAGACATGGCCTCATTCTCAGGCAAAGACAACAGATAAGACCTGGCTTTGGGAAATGGAGCACCCGGAATTAAGTCTATCGGACAATCGAAAGGGCGATGAGGGGGAAGCTCCTCGGATTTGGCCTTAATGAAGACATCCAGGAACTCCGAATCGAAGTCCGGAAGGAAGATGTCTTGTGGGGACGTGGTCACCAGGATGGCCAATACCGCTGCGGATGGAGCAGACACTCCTACTTGAGAGGATCTCCATAGAACAGGAACCTCGGCCGTCAAATTGATGATGGGATTGTGTAATTACAGCCAGGGCAAGCCCAGGATGATATGAACTGAAGGAGAGTGAATGACATCAAAAGAGATCATTTCCGAATGTCCATCATACATAGAGAGTTCTAGAGGAAGTGTCTCCAAGGTAATAAAGGCTGGCTGCAGGGGTCGACCATCAATCGTCTCTAATCCAACAGGAAAGGCCTTCTCCCAGAGAGGAATGTCCTGCTGAGTAGCAAACGCCTGGTTTATGAAATTTCCTCCGGCACCGGAATCAAGGAAGGCCTTAGCAGGGGTCTGGATATTCGCATGCTTAAGGAGCACCAACAATAGGAGACGTTTAGGGAGACGCAGTGAGGGAAGAGAAGAAGCAGAGATGGTACCCAATGAGACTCCCCCATACCTCACTGGGCGTTGGCATTTCCCGGCTTCAAAGGACAACGTGATAGGATATGCCCAGGAGAACCACAATAGAAGCACAGCCCCTCAATCCTCCAACATAATCGCTACGTAGAAGGGAGGTGAAGTGTGCCCAGTTGCATGGGTTCCGGGGCTTCCAGTGCGGGCAGTGCAGGAAGAGGAAATCTGGAATTAGAGGACAGAGAAGTAGCAGTACGAGAACGTGGGCGTTCAGCCCGCCTCTCCAGAAGTCTTTGATCCACCCAAACGCAGAGAGCGATCAGGGCCTCTAGGGAGGATGGACTCTCACGAGCCGCCAATTCGTTCTTTAGGGTCTCCAAAAGCCCTTGCCAGAAGGCAGCGGAGAGAGCCCCATCATTCCAGTCCATAATCAATTGTCCGTAAGCCTGGGTCGTGGAGTGGAGAGAGCAGCGTAGTAGTTTGTCCGTGTGCCGTGTCCAAGGGTAGAAGAGGTCTGCAGCGTAGACGTCCAAAGCAAGGTCCAAAGTGTTCCAGAGAGCAGCGTAGTAGAGTTCAAAAGCAAGGGTCAAATCCAGGGAGGTCAGCAAAGATTCCAGGGACAGGAACAGCACTGAAAAGACAAGAGAGGCCAGGAAACAGCAGACAGCACCAAGGTACAGAAGCTATGCAGAGTAAAGAGGAAATGGAGAAGAGGGATTATATAGGGGGCTGGGACCAATCAGAGAAAGGGGAGTGACGGAGGAGCGGCCCGAAGAGGAACCTAATAGGAGAGCAGAGTGAGGAAGTTGGCGGAAGGGACGTGGGCGTGCCGGGCAAGTGCGTGACGTCCGAGGAGGCGGAGCATGGGGAAGGTGCACCGGAGGATCCAGGAGCAGAGAGAAGAAGGGGAGGAGCAGAGGGACGGACAGGGGAAGGGTCAGGTAAGGAGGGAGAAGCGGGGAGGCGGAGCTGACGGGACCCGAGCGGCGACATGCAAGGAGCGTGTGCCACATCAGCGGAGGCGGAGTCAGGGGCCTGGCGCCAACCAATGGCGGCTTGGGTGCGCGCACGCCCATAGGGCTGAAGCGCGTGGGCAGGAGGTGCAGGGAAAGCAGCCAGGAGTGGGGAATGCTGCCGGGGATCCCGAATGGCCTGAGAAAAAGGTAAGGATGCGCTGGACGCGGGTATACCCACAGCGTGGATCCTTACAGTGATCAAATGAGCTGTCCCAGCCTCTGAGAAATTCCACTTCCTGGTGAATGACAGACAGGACTGTTGCATACCATACAGTTGCATGTACATATAACTCAAGGTCAGCCCTGACCATTAGAATGCCTTGAATAACAATGGAACACTGAACTGTTAAAAAAAATTGAAACCAAAAAAAAAGTCACTTGGATCCAATTAGAGATGAGTAGATGAATCAGCACATAAAAGAGAAAAGGAAACAAAAATGCATAGGGGGTCATACACTAAGCTCCGTTAAGTCACTTTTAGAGCGCAAAGTGCTCTTAGAACGTGATGTTGAGCTGAACCCGATGCACTAAGCAACGCAAACAGGCACTTTGCGTGGGAACTCCATACCAATTCTGATTGGCTGAAGCAAAGCCTCTGTCACATGGTCTACATGAGCCAATCAGAGTTGGGATGGAGTTCCCACGCTCTGATTGGCTACTGAACCATGTGTCGCCGGCCATCTTTGTTTTGATGACGTCATCTTAAAGGCAATTGAAACTCAGCCATTCTGATTGGCTGGCGTCATTGCCTTTAAATGACGTCATCATTTTTTTTTTTTGCAATTCACACGTTTTTCACGGCCCAATCAGGACCGTGGGAAACATTTGACCAAAATGTGACGTCATAGGCCTATAATAGCCTATGTCGCCTCATTTTGAAGCCAGACCCGAGGAGGGAACAGCTCCCCTCCTAAGAAGAGAAGAAGGGCGTGGCAGAAGAAGACGGAAGAAGACGGAGAAGACCCCAAAGAAGAAAAGAAGACCCCAAGACTGACGGGAAGGATTACAAATAGAAGAATGAAGACACCGTTATGGATTGTAAGGGTTTATTTTTTTAGGGTTTATTTTTTTTATAGTTACCTGTGGATTGGTTCCAGTATCTCCGGGTCGCCTGGATTTCGGTGAGTGGGCATCTAATGGTAAGTAAACAAAAGAAAAGTGTATTATTTTTACTTTTACAGGTTTTTTTGATTTTTGATTCATGTCTTTTATTTTTTCAGTCCAATTTAATGCCCGTGAATGTATCTATTATGTACCTATGGCTATACATACATTCACGGACACAGAATGGGTGTATTGTATGTGATTTTTGGATGTAAATGCATTGTTTTTTATGCTCTATTATTGCCCCTGTATGTTATGTATATCTATCTATATGTAAAGACATACAGGGATAATTATTGATTGTTTTTCTAATGTTTATGTTCTTTTCATGTATGGCTAATGTATTTATCAGCTTTATTTTGACATTGGTGTGAATAATGTAATTTGTATTTAGTTACAGGTTATTTTTTTTTGTAAACTTATTCTTTATTTGTTTTTTTTTGTTTTGTTAAGAAAAGTGGGGAGTGGGATACAAAACACAAAAAGGGGAACATGTTACTTGCGAGTCACATACAGTTGTATCATGTGGATAACACATTCAATGGGGAGACAATAATGACATCACTGTTATTACAGTGTTTAAAGTAGTGAATACAGAAAATTAACTCAAAAGACTTAAAAGGGGAAAAAGAAAAAGAAGGAAATGTCATTGCTTTTAGAATATTCATTTCTTTTGTTGTCATACCAGCTTAACCTCCATGCATTTGTAGAGTATCCGACACTGGATACTGGATACCCTCCAGGCTCACCACTGCAATTTATACAATTACGATTCCTATCACATCAAGGTTGTCTCAGTAGTAAAGCTCTTGATTCTTTTTTTTCTTTTTTTTTTTTAATTTAATTTCCCTAGCTAGTGTGTTTTTACCTCACCCATTTTTTGATTTTCAGAACTGGAGAGTAGCCCTCGAAAGATATCTATTTCCTATATAGGTTCTCCACGGTTCCCAGACGTCTATGTATTTCTATACTGTGTCGTTTTGTAACCCCGTCAGTTTTTCCATAAGACAGATCCTCCATAATCTTGCTTTTACAGCGTGTATGGCTGGCTGCTGTTCCTGTTTCCAGGCTTTGGCTATTTCGCATCTGGCAGCTGTATATATGTGTGTCAGGAGTTTGTCGTCAGTTTTTTCTATGTTTTCAATTGGCCTGCATAGCAGTACCTTCCAGGGGTCCAGGGGGAAGTCATACCCAAGAATTGTCTGCGCCATATCATGTGTGGCCCTCCATAGCTTTGTTACCTTTGGGCACGTCCACCACATATGTATAAACGATCCCTGCTGGCCACACCCCCTTGTACACACTGGGGACATGTTTCTGAAAAATTTGGACAATCGTAGTGGGGTGTAGTACCATTGGTGGAGCATTTTATATGCATTTTCTTTTATTAATACACATGTGGAGCTCTTTGCTATTCCTTCAAATATGTTATCCCACTGCTCTTGATCTAGTTCTCCCAGCTCTTCTTCCCACCTCGTCCTCAATTTGGTCTGTATCTCCAATTCCTGTTTGCCTTCTGCAAGTATGCTGTATACTTTAGAGATTAGGCCCTTTTTGTCCTCCCCCATGAGGCACAAATCCTCAAATGTTGTGAAGTCGCTATACGGACCTGTCCTCTGTATGTGATCACTCAATTGAAGATACCTAAAAAAGGCCGAATCAGGGAGGCCATAGTCTCTCTTTACTACCTCAAACGTCTTAATAGCGTTGTTTGCCCATAGATCTTTTACCCTTATGATATCTGCCTTGCTCCAGTCCTTAAACGCTGTTGGTTCCGTGCCCGGGATAAAGCTAATATTGACAAATAGTGGTGCCATCTGAGATTTGTAGGTGGATAGCCCATGTTTAAGTTTCAATGAATCCCACATGGTTAGCGAGTGTGTGATCGATTCCAGGGGCACCCTCAGAGCTGGTCTTTCTTTTTTTGTTAACCACAGTATCATTTCTATGGATGACCCAGATATCACATCGGACTCAATTTCCACCCACTTTATCCTCTGTTTATGTGCATGCCAGTGAACCAGTTGGCTTACATGCGCCGCTTGATAATATTGCCACAAGTGTGGCAAAGCTAGCCCTCCTGACTGTTTGGATCTATATAATGTGGGCAGCTTTATTCTCGCTTTTTTGTTATTCCATATAAATTTTGTGATAGCTTTCTGCAGCTCATGCATGTCCCTGGCTCTGACCTGTACTGGAAGTGTGTGGAAAAGGTACAATATTCTTGGCAATAAGTTCATTTTGATGGCATATATTCTACCCAACCATGATATATGATATCTGGACCATTCTTCTAATTCTTTTTTCAGCGTTTTTATTAGTGATGGGTAGTTGGTCTCATATATAGTGTCGGGTGTGTTAGTCAACCATATTCCCAAGTACTTTATGGCCTGTGTCTTCCACGCGAAATCAAAGTTTATTTTTATTAGCTTTAGTTGTTCCTGAGGGAGGTTTATATTTAGGGCTTCGGATTTTTCGTTGTTTATTTTAAACCCCGATAGTTTCTGGAACTCTGACAAGTTACTAAATAAGTTTGGGAGTGAGGTGAAGGGTTTTGAAATGGTTAACAATATGTCATCGTCGAACAATGCCAGTTTGTATTCTTTTTGTTTGACCTTAATCCCCCCGATATCTGGGTTCGCCCTGATTTGGGCTGCTAACGGTTCTATCGCCAATGCGAACAATAGGGGTGACAGCGGGCAGCCTTGTCTTGGGCCATTCCTTATGTGGATTTTCTCAATCTGCATATTAATATAGGATACTTTAGCTGTGGGTGTACCATATAGTGATGTAACAGCATTCATAAATTTGCCTTTTACCCCAAATGCTCGAAGTGTCTCAAACATATATCCCCAATCAATACGATCAAAAGCCTTTTCAGCATCTAAAGATAGTAGCATCGAAGGCGTTTTATTGTGTTTGGCTATCTGGATTAAGTCAATTGTTCTTCGTGTATTATCCACTGCCTGACGACCTCGTATGAATCCTGCCTGATCTGCGTCTATCAATTGCGGAAGATACGTATTCAATCTTGTGGCTAATATTTTGGAAAATATTTTGAGATCGTTATTGATCAAGGATATCGGTCTGTAGCTTTTGCATTGGGTGGGGTCTTTTCCCTCTTTATGTATTAATATTATTTTTGATTCCAGCATCGTTTGAGGAAACTGCTCTCCCTCAAGAGCTTTGTTAAATATCTTTAGTAGTTGGGGAACTAATATGTGGGCTAATTTTTTATAGTAAATGTTGGATAGACCATCTGGTCCCGGGGCCTTGGAGTTCTTCAACCCCGCTATTGTATCTAATACCTCTGTCGACGTAATTGGCTGGGATAGTGTTGTTATATCCTGTTCTGTGAGTTTAGGCAAATTTATTTTTCTGAGAAATGCTCTCTGTTTTTTCATGGTGGTGTTCCCTTTTTCTACTTTATCTCCATTGTATAGCTCTTTGTAATATGTGGTGAATTCATTAGCTATTGTCTGTGGGTTTGTTGTGCACACTCCATCTTTTCTTCTAATGCTATGTATTCTAGATTGCATTCTATCCTTCCTTAATCTTGTGGCCAGCATTGTGTCGGGCTTATTGGCCTTCTCGTAGAATTTTTGTTTTGTCCATGCTATGGCCTTCTCAGCTTTATCCGTAAGTAGTAAATTTAGTTTCCCTTTGAGGTCTCGCAATTCAGTCTCCCTGGCTATACTATGGTTTACTTTATGTGCCTCCTCTAGGGTCTTTATCTTTTCTTGCAGGCTCTTAGAACGTGAAGTTCCGCCGAGCGCTATTCACTAAGCTGCGCAAAGAGGCACTTTGCGCTCTAAAACTGACTTTTTCTTGAAATTTTTTCAAAGTCCAACTTTGTTCGTACGATCAGCTGTTTGCGCTGAATCCTGCCCTTCTGCGGGATTCACTAAGCAACGCAAACTTATCGTACGTGAAAGTTGCGCTGAATAAAGCTCACCAGGACAGTGGGAAACATTTGACCAAAATGTTACGTCATAGGCATATAAAAGCCTATGTCGCGTCATTTTAAAGTCAGTCGCCGAGGAGGGAACACCTACCCTCCTAAGAAGAGAAGAAGGGAGTGGCGGAAGAAGACGGAAGAAGACAGAAGAAGACGGAGAAGACCCCAAAGAAGAAATGAAGACCCCAAGACAGACGGGAAGGATTACAAATAGAAGAAAGAAGACACAGATGTGGATTGTAAGGGTTTATTATTTTATGGTTACCTGTGGATTGGTTCCAGTGCTTCCGGGTCTCCTGGATTTCGGTGAGTGGGCATCTAATGGTGAGAAAACAAAAGAAAAGTTTATTATTTTTACTTTTACAGGTTTTTTGGATTTTTGATTCATGTCTTTTATTTTTTCAGTCCCATTTAATGCCCCTGAATGTATCTATGTATATACATACATTCACGGACACTGAATTGGTGTATTGTATGTTATTTTTGTATGTAAATGCATTGTATTTTACGCTCTATTATTGCCCCTGTATGTTATGTTTATCTATCTATATGGATAGACATACAGGGATAATAATTGATTGTTTTGCTAATGTTTATGTCCTTTTCATGTATGGCTAATGTATTTATCAGCTTTATTTTGTCATTGTTGTGAATAATGTAATTTGTATTTAGTTACAGGTTATTTTTAATGGCTTATTTCTGGTAGTTAGATTAGAATGATGGTGGTTACTTTCAATTAGAATTCTTTTGGCGATGGTTTGGCTTTAGGAATTAAATAGGGAATTGTATAATTGATTTGTATTGTATTGTAATTGGTTTAGGAAATGGATTAATTGATTGATGCTAATTGCATTGATGTTGCTTAGTTTCTATTTCATTTTCATGGTGGCATTGCTGGTTAGGGGACATTGTTCATAGTTTATTTTATTGTTACATATATTTTGCAGTGTTACATGATGCACAGATTAATTGCATCATGTACACACTCAATGCAATTATGTGACATTTCATATACATTTGTGTAGCTGCTGGTTTGTTGTTTTATATTTACAATTGCTGCTGGATTTATTGTAACATGCAATGTGGTGATTTTAAGATTAACAATTCATGTTTTGATTTATGCATGTTTTAAGGGTTTCATAATGGGCAATAATCTATTATCCATATGTGGATAATAGTTATTTTCCACATTATTGTACTGTATGTGTTGGGGGGGGGGGGATTTATGTATTTAATGTATAGGTCCGGTTTATTTTTTTTACATACAGGGTTGGTTCTTTTTGGTTTTCGGGGGACCTCTGGAGACCACCTGCGGTATCCTCGGGCTTCTCACGGGTACCAGGCTGGCGGGTCCGAGGGGGACACCTGCGGGGACAAACTGGTGGCCCCACATCTGTGGGGGCACCGCAGACCCGTAGGGACCACCCGTGGGTCCCCAGATCCCCGTGGGAAAAACCCTCAGACACCTGTGGGTCTGACACAGGTCATCCCAGATATCCGCAGGCCTACCGTGGAGACCCCATTGTGGCCCACGGTGACCCGTGGAGACCACCTGGTGGACCATGGTGCCTGGCGGGACCCACCAACAGGCCTCCAGACCCTGTGTGAAACATGATGCTGGGCACCTGTAGGTCTGTGAGGTGACCTGTCAGTCCCTCAAGGGACTCCCGTGGGCCTGGGGTATGAACCCTGTATATAAAATAATAAATCATGTATTTATGGGGGGCACATGGGGTGGGTTATGTATTTAATCAATATAATGATGTTTATTGTGGGGCTGTGTATTGTTTTTATTGTGGGTACTGGGGGTGGGTGAAGGGGTTTTTGGCCCCAAGGGTATGTGGGTAGGCCTCCTGGCTGGGTGGTGGGTGAGGGTGGTTAGGCCTCACGGGGTGGGGGGTTAGTGGGGGAGGGTATGTAGGCCCCCCGAGTGGTGGGTGAGGGAGGGTTAACCCCTTAATGACTGTAGCAGTTAATAACCGCTATGGTGATTAAGGGGTTAGGGGACATTACATTGCCTGTTTTTATTCTTGTGTATGTTTTGCAGCATCGGAGGGGACATGGGCAGGATGAAGGTGAGGATGAAGATGGCCTTCATCGTGGGTGCCTGTAAAAGTTAAGTGTAATATATATTCACTGTATTTATTGTAATTTATAAGTATTTAAAATGGGCAATTGCATTATTATCCATATGTGGATAATAGTTTTTTTGCCCATTTCAGTACTGTATGTGTTAGGGGTCGGGGGGGGATGTGTGTTGTATATTGCTATGTTTATTGGGGGCAGTTGTCCCCAATAAACATTCTAATGTGCCTTAACCCCTTCATTGCCTTAGCGGATAGCCGCTAAGGTAATGAAGCTGCATTAATGTAAATTTTAATAATAGTGTGCGGGAGCAGGGGGTCCCCTGAGCTGAACCGCATTGATTTCTGCCTCAGGGACCCCCTGCCTCCCGAGTTACAGGCCCCGGTTTGGGGCATCAGTGCCAGTGTCGCCGCCATCTTTATAGAGCCCAAGTTGCGTCTTGGACGCTATAAAGATCGCAGTGACACTGGCACCCGATGCCCCATACCGAGGCCTGTAACTCGGGAAGCAGGGGGTCTCTGAGGCAGAAATATATGCGGTTCAGCTCAGGGGATCCCCTGCTCCCGCACACTATTATTAAAATGTACTTTAATGCTGCTTCTTTACCATAGCGGATAGCCGCTACGGTAAGGCATTATTGTTTATTGTTATGTATGTTTTAATACTAGTGTAGATGTGCAGGGGGTCTCCTGATCTGAACCGCATTGGTTTCAGCCTCGGGGACCCCCTAGTTCAGGAGATACAGGCCCCTTTATGGGGTGCCGGTATCCCCTGCAGAATTTAAATGTCCCGGTCACGTGACGCGGGAGCTTTAAAGTGCAGGGGATACTGGCACCCGATAACGAGGCCTGTATCTCCTGAAGTAGGGGGTCCTCGGACCTGAAACCAATGCGGTTCAGGTCCTGAGACCCCCTGCTCATGTACACTATTATTAAAATATATTTATTTAGTGAACGATCGCCTGTAACAGCCTTGCATGGAGATTCAGAATTTCCATGCAAATGTTACATGCGGATTTTTTTTCTATCAGCTAGCGTACGAAAAGGTTAAGAATGCTAGCATGGGGGAAAAAAGCAACCCGTACGCTGTGGGTGTTTTGAGCTATTTTGAGCAGGTATGTTAAAAAAATGGGTTCAAGGCCTTAGTGAATCGCGTCCCCGGCCTCACTTTTTAACGAAACTGCTTTTTTGGAAAATCAGAACGCAAAGCCATTGAGCTTAGTGCATAGCCCCCACAGTGTGATACTGTAACAAACCAGCAATGGCTAAGGGATATAGGGAGTGGTGAGTTCCCTAAGAATGTAGTCAAGAAGGTGAGATGAACAAAAATGAAATTTATTAAAAACAATGATGATTATAAACAACTCCTCTCCTCACGGTGACAGAAAAACATTGGAATCCTACTTACAAGATATAAGTAGGACATGTGCTGTGTAACGTGATGAAATCACAAGGGTAGGCACTACCTGCTGACAGCAGCTGTCTCCGGTGTCCCCACGCTTCATCCTCCAGTCCAACTGGGGTACGCAGATCTCCTAGCGTGGTACGCTGTGCAGTGAGGTGTCCTGCTTCCCTTCTCCTTGCTCTGGATCACCCAAATTTCTCGGATGTCCGGCTGCTTCTCTCGCGAGAAGCGTGAATGACATGGACAGAAACCGGATATGACGTATCGTCTATGGGGAATCACTGACGATGGAAAATTAAGGAGACCACGTAACCTCTGCACAGCCTGTACACCTGTGGGAGTAGGGGCAAACTCCGCCCTACGCATTTCACGGATCCTTCCGCTTTTTCAGGGGCATGTTCAATGGGAGTAGGATCAGATCATGACTTAAATAGTCCCATCATTAATCACAACAGCTGATAGACACGTGATAGCAATTGAGCATGATTAAAAGTTCATCTAAATAACACCTAAACTTGCCAAATTATTTAAAACAAATACGTTTTTAACCCTTAATAAATTCTTATGCTTGAGATAAGTCTTCTAACATTGATATCCTATATAAGGTCTAACACATATAAATGTGTCAGTACATGTTTACCAGTTCCACAAACACGAAAAAATAAATGCAAACATTGTTTATGCTGATGCATATATTCAGCAACAATTAGTATCAGAAACCAATCCATGTGTTCATTTAGAACAGACAATGATCACAAACTGAAACCCACATATAGTCTACTAAATATTATAAAATACACATAACATCCCAATTGATCATTACATATCATCACCCAATTAACACATATTGTGTTATCTAAAGAATTCGTCAACAATATCATCGCTAATCAAAGAAAAAGGAACAAGTGAATTTCAATGCTTCGAACCTATAAAACTAATTATTTAAATGAATTATTTTAACCTTATACTCAATTGGGACAAAATATAGAGTCATATAAATTCGAAACAAATCTATAAACCCTAATCACATTAGAAAAATATATTGAAAAGTAATAAATAAAATAAATGAATTAATCTCAATGTTCCAAATAGATAGTTCTTGATGGTTAAATAAACCATTAATGTTCATTACTTAAGCCCAATCAATTATAGTGGATATGTCATATATAATATCTGAACATCAAAAAAAAAATTTCATCAATACTTCTCATATTCATGATCTAACCTAACACAATCATAATAGATTGCATATATAATTCCAAACAGTCTATGTAGTATCAGTTAGATAACATAAAGACATCCATCTGAAAAAATAGAAAATGAGCACATATGTGGTCATGTTGCAAGGAATCTATAATTAACTAATTTACAGTATTACCCAAAAAGGGCACAATGCTGAAATCTACATTAAGACCCTTTGGAATCATAGTTTGCAGTTCATATATCCAAAAGAGCTCTCTTTTTGCTAAATGTTTAATACGGTCACTGCCTCTCAAACTATGTGCCAAGGTTTATATTGCTATACACTTAAGTCCTAATGGATTTTGATTATGTTGATGTAGATAATGTTGATTATGTTGATGTAACATTGTGTGTTAGCAGGCCTTTCTTTATATTATAAATATGCACATAAAGTCTTCTCTTCAATGGTCTGGAAGTCATCCCCACGCACTGTAGGCTGGATGGGCACTCTGGTAGAAAAAAGGGGGGTCCTCCGGCGCGTTGCTCTGCTTGTGGCTCCACGGCGTTTTAAAGCATATAAGTGAGGGAGAGAAGAGAGGGGACCACAATAAGGGACCAACACAGTGATTATACACAGCTCTTCGTTTGATTAGGGAGGGGGGGAGGGAGTGGGGGTGTTAGGAGATCAGTGGAGATTAAAAGGTAATGCTGAATGAAAGGAGACACACTTACATCAAAATATCTAATATCTTGGATTCTTCTACTCTTCTCCTTATATAGGTGTGTTTTGTTGAGGGTGAGGAAAAACCTCCTGGTATCCTCCTTAGCAAAAAAATATAAAGGGAAAAAAATAGTGCAATAAAATTTATTAACAATGGAAAAAAAGAGATTGAACACTTACAAGCGGCCGATAATTTCAGGCATAGAGAGGAGATGCTGCCAGACTCCACAACAGATCCCTTCCTGGGTTGGGGTGGTTTGTCCTGGCTGTTTCCCTGTTGGCAGATGGTAGCTGTGTTGATCTTCACTTCGGGTGGCTAGGGTTGAGAGTTTCCAAAAGCCCGTGCACAGGCTATGTCCTCCTCAAAACGACCTGTCCCTCAGCATACACAGATACAGCTCCCTGCTCCGGTGCGCGTGCGCATGCGCAGACGGCGGGATCGCCGAGCCAAAGAATACAGGGGAATCAAGTCCTCACTACGGTGGCTTGTAATGGCCAAAAAACGTCAAACGCGTTTCGCCAATGCTTCCTCAGTCACTGAGGAAGCATTGGCGAAACGCGTTTGACGTTTTTTGGCCATTACAAGCCACCGTAGTGAGGACTTGATTCCCCTGTATTCTTTGGCTCGGCGATCCCGCCGTCTGCGCATGCGCACGCGCACCGGAGCAGGGAGCTGTATCTGTGTATGCTGAGGGACAGGCCGTTTTGAGGAGGACATAGCCTGTGCACGGGCTTTTGGAAACTCTCAACCCTAGCCACCCGAAGTGAAGATCAACACAGCTACCATCTGCCAACAGGGAAACAGCCAGGACAAACCACCCCAACCCAGGAAGGGATCTGTTGTGGAGTCTGGCAGCATCTCCTCTCTATGCCTGAAATTATCGGCCGCTTGTAAGTGTTCAATCTCTGTTTTTCCATTGTTAATAAATTTTATTGCACTATTTTTTTCCCTTTATATTTTTTTGCTAAGGAGGATACCAGGAGGTTTTTCCTCACCCTCAACAAAACACACCTATATAAGGAGAAGAGTAGAAGAATCCAAGATATTAGATATTTTGATGTAAGTGTGTCTCCTTTCATTCAGCATTACCTTTTAATCTCCACTGATCTCCTAACACCCCCACTCCCTCCCCCCCTCCCTAATCAAACGAAGAGCTGTGTATAATCACTGTGTTGGTCCCTTATTGTGGTCCCCTCTCTTCTCTCCCTCACTTATATGCTTTAAAATGCCGTGGAGCCACAAGCAGAGCAACGCGCCGGAGGACCCCCCTTTTTTCTACCAGTATCCATACAGAGGTTGGTGAATCACCTCTGAGAGACTCAGGCTGCGGAACTGCATTGTGCCAAGGACAGGAGCCATATACTGAACAGTAGGATAACTCTTTTTTTGGCGCAACTTTTCTCTCTCTCTATCATTATATGGATGGGCACTCTAACAAATAGATAACAAATGTGTCTGAGCAACTAATGGTATTTTTAAGTTTATGTACGTGAGATGTAACGTTGGATTTAAATGTCATACCATCGGTACTATATTTACATGCCGTACATCTAGTACATTGAATGAAGCCTCTATTTCTCTGAATATTACCCTCCTTTTGATGTGATCATTTGCAACTGGGTGATATTTTATTTTTTATATTTTGGCCTTTTGTGAATATTATTTTTGGTGTTTTTGGAAGGATTTAGACTAAGTCCTTATCCTTCATTAATATTGGCCAATGTCTTTTAAAACTTTTCTTATGTTTGGTGCCATCTGATTAAATTGGGTAATGAACGGGACCTCCTCAAATATATTGGTAGATTTCTTTTCCCTACAGCCACAGCCCCTTTTATTCTCCAACATCTCCGAATTTTTTCGGGATTTTTTCCGAATGCCACACACCTCACCGCACTTCACCACGTTCATGCCACATTCTGACCGCATTCATACCGCATTCACACCCGCGGTTGATGCACGGTTGATGTGTTTATTGATAATGGTTCAGATTTAATTGGTTGCAATTCTTCGCGTATCCGCCAGATGGCAGATATTCATGAATTGTAATGTGTATGCGCTTCAGTAATGTGTCGACTTGCAGGTGTTTGAAAGAATACCACAGTGGTCCATTGTAAATTGGCCTTGGGACTGAAGAAGTTACAATAATGTATCAATTTAGGCTTTTCATGTTAAAACTAAACGCACAGTGTCTGGTCTTGTTTTATTGTCCTGAGAGTCTCGACATGAGTGCACAACTGCAGTCCGTGTTCCAAAAACCAGACAAAACGTACGCTTATTTAATATGGGCCGCGATTAATGCAACAGATGATAAGATGGCAACAGTTGTTCAAATTTATCA
The DNA here is from genome assembly GCF_040206685.1 of Ascaphus truei. NCBI lineage: Eukaryota > Metazoa > Chordata > Amphibia > Anura > Ascaphidae > Ascaphus > Ascaphus truei. Next base: position 229,251,982 of record NC_134483.1, on the reverse strand, counting down.
GTATTTTATCGAAAACTATGACTTTTACAAATTTTCACCAGATGCTCGTGTGTGGAAGCGTGCAATAAGGAAAAAGTTATGTATCGCTCCATGTTTTTTTCGTATTAATCCCGATGTTATTGGAGGGTATTGGTGTGTATCACCGGGTTTTTCCCGTATCTATGATCATGGAGACTTCAAAAGGCGAAAGGTCATGTTAAAACCAACTAAGAAACGTCAGTCGCAGGCAAGCAATGCGCCAGCACCAGCACCAGCTTCCAATAACGGTCCGGCCGTCAGTGAAAACCTGGTGACCGACAACCCTTGCTGTCTGTCCCCGCCCGGATACCTAGAGCCTGAGCTGTCTTTCACGTACAGATTCCAGCAACTTGCATGTACCTAAGCGATTTCCAACCTCATCAGCTGACTACAGGTGTAGTAGTCCCGCTGTCACCTGGCAACTATGTGTATGATCAAGAATACGGGACTGGCAGTGGCTCGGCGCCAGCTGATTGGCAAAGTCTATGGTGAGTAATGTTGCCATATTTTATTCTGTTTTTGAAACGGCTGCCGCCTTCCGCCTTCCGCTTTTTCTGTGTGATAGGCACGGCAGATGCGAGTGACTTCTTGCGTCCATAGAATCGGGGTTGTTCCATGGAAGCAGATGGCACAATGCAGTATCTGGACAAGGGAAAGTTCAGACAAATATCATCGAGTGGGAGGCTATGCAAAGTGTGTAACCTTTTATGCATGGCGACGAGGTACAGGTGTTAAAAGTGTGAACTGTGTAATGTGAGTCATTAACGTATAGATACACCATCCATTTTGTGGATTCACTGCACATTGAATACACATCGACTAAACATCGAATATACATTCTTGTGTTTGTATTTCTTTCTATTCGCAGCAATGCCTGTTAAAAAGATTTCAAAGGATCTCAGCATGAGAATTAAGGAGATGTACATGAGCGGACAACGAATTGCAGATATCCAACGCTGGTTAGCTGCTTCTGACCTCGTTGTGCCATCAACCACCGTGTGCTATCATGCACACGGAAAAAACAAACAACGCACAAGGACACCAATGGTAACTAACGCGTAAGTATATTTATATAACTATACAGGCATACCCCGTTTTACATACACCCGCTTTACGTACACTCACAAGTACGTACATTTTTTTTTGTTGCACCTTACCCCTGTGTACGTACACGTGCTTCGCGAGTACGGACACCAGGGGGCAGCGTGCGCAACTCAACACTCCTGCAACCTCCTTCATGCTTGTCTTCATTATGGAGCGCTCGATCTCCCTGTTCCCTCTGCCCTCCCATCTGTGTCCGTTCCCCCTCCCATCTTTGTCTGTTCCCCCTCCCATCTGTGTCCGTTCCCCCTCCCATCTGTGTCCGTTCCCCCTGCAATCACGCTTCCTAAAGCAGCAGCTAAACCAGTGAGTCCGCCCGTGACTCTGCTTCCTCCTTCTCCCTTCTCCCCCCTCCTCCCTCCTCAGAGCTCTGCGAAGCTTTGCATGTGATGTGAATTACAGACTGCAGTGTGAGGGGGAGAAGATCTTCTGCTGCAGTCTTTGCTTGCTTGTGTGTGTGTGTGTGTGTGTGTGTGTGTGTGTGTGTGTGTGTGTGTGTGTGTGTGTGTGACTGTGTGTGTGACTGTGTGTGTGACTGAGTGAGTGTGACTGTGTGACTGTGTGTGACTGAGTGACAGTGTGTGACTGAGTGACAGTGTGTGACTGAGTGACAGTGTGTGACTGAGTGACAGTGTGTGACTGAGTGACTGAGTAACTGAGTGTGTGACTGAGTGACTGAGCATGTGACTGTGTGTGACTGAGTGACTGAGTGTGTGACTGAGTGTGACTGAGTGACTGAGCGTGTGACTGAGAGACTGAGCGTGTGACTGAGTGACTGAGCGTGTGACTGAGTAACTGAGCGTGTGACTGTGTGGGACTGAGTGTGTGACTGAGTGCGTGTGTGTGACTGAGTGCGTGTGTGTGTGTGACTGACTGAGTGTGTGTGTGTGTGTGACTGACTGAGTGACAGTGTGTGACTGAGTGACAGTGTGTGACTGAGTGACAGTGTGTGACTGAGTGACTGTGTGTGTGACTGAGTGACTGTGTGTGTGACTGAGTGACTGTGTGTGTGATGAGTGACTGAGTGTGTGACTGAGTGTGTGACTGAGTAACTGAGTGTGTGACTGAGTTACTGAGTGTGACTGAGTGACTGAGCGTGTGACTGAGTGACTGAGCGTGTGACTGAGTGACTGAGCGTGTGACTGAGTGCATGTGTGTGTCACTGAGTGCGTGTGTTTGTGACTGAGTGCGTGTGTGTGTGACTGAGTGCGTGTGTGTGACTGAGTGTGTGTGTTTGTGACTGAGTGTGTGTGTGTGTGTGACTGACTGAGTGCGTGTGTGTGTGACTGACTGAGTGCGTGTGTGTGAGACTGAGTGCGTGACTGACTGAGAGAGAGACTGACTGAGTGAGAGACAGAGACTGAGTGAGTGAGAGAGAGACAGAGAGACTGAGTGAGAGAGAGAGAGACAAAGAGACTGAGTGAGAGAGAGAGAGACTGAGTGAGAGAGAGAGACTGCGAGAAGGAGAGAGCTTCTATACAGTACTGACCCGCGTGCGCGCCTCTCACCTCCTTGCTTTCTCCCATTCATTTTATTTGAATAAAGCCTACTGTATTTATTTTGGTTACAAATGCATTATTTACATCAGTTATGCACGTGTATGATGTTTGCAGTGCAGTACATGCATTGTAAAGTGGAAAAAAGGCAGTGCTTCACTTTAAGTACATTTTCACTTTACATACATGCTCCGGTCCCATTGCGTATGTTAAAGCGGGGTATGCCTGTATACAACAGTATATCTATTATTGATTATATTGCTGCATATTAAAAGAACAATATATTGTGTAGATCTATCTAATTTTATAGTTACTTCGGTATATTTATATAACTCCAGTATATAATACAGTATATCTATTGTTTATATTGCTGCATATTAATAGAACTATATATTATGTAGATCTATCTCATTTTATAGTTATTTAGGTATGTTTATATAACTACAGTATATAATACAGTATATCTATTGTTTATATTGCTGCATATTAATAGAACTATATATTATGTAGATCTATCTCATTTTATAGTTATTTCAGTATATTTATATAACTACAGTATATAATACAGTATATCTATTGTTTATATTGCTGCATATTAATAGAACTATATATTGTGTAGATCTATCTAATTTTATACTATTTTTACTGTAAATGATGTGCTGTACTTGTGGCCTACTGCACTGTAACTTACCGGATTGTTGTTTTTCTGTACACTGTAGGGAGACAACTCTTCTGGTCTACAAAATAAGTGAAGAGAATGATGAGAAGAGTGCCTTAAGGGTCAAATACACTCTGCAGCAAAATTACAATCTCACTGTATCCGAGACCAGCATAAAGAAGATGAGACGCAGAATTGGATGGAAATATGGACGTATGAGGTTAGTACTGGACAGTACAGGAGGTTAAAGTGTTGTTTAAGAAACTTTACTGTACCTATAAAATTATTCCTTGTCATTACAGAGCATACCCTATGATAAGTGACGTTAACAAGATCAAGAGAGTGGTCCAGGCCCAACCATGGATCGACAGTGGAGAAACTTTCCAGGATTGCATCTTCACTGACGAGTCTACTGTTTCGCTGGAGAGATTTGCCACCTTTGCATTCCACAAAAAAGGTTGCATATCTATGAAGCCGCGTCCGAAACACACAGTGAAGATGCATGTGTGGGGTGACATCTCTAGGCGTGGACCAGGATGCATCGTCATCTTTGAAGGTACAGTAAAATGTATGTCACATGCTTTTGCCTGATGCACTGTGTGCAGTTTTTTGAGCACTTTTCTTTTCTTGTTATAGGAATCATGAATAAAGCTTTTTTCCAAGAGAAACTTGTGCCTGAGATTGTGGAATACATCACACGTGAGTTCCCAGATGGTCACCGTTTCTACCAGGACAACAATCCGAAGCACACCACGTCAACAGCGCATATTCTTGAGCGCGGTATCAACTGGGTGAAGACGCCAGCGGAGTAAGTGCGGTAACTGTGTCTCATTTTTTCACACTGTTTTTACTGTGTACTGGATCTCTTTAGCTAATTGGTTTTTTTTTTCCCACTCCCTCCAATGACAGATTGCCAGACTTCAATCCTATCGAATGGTCTGGCATCAGCTGAAGGACCATATCCAAAAAGTGGAACGATGCAATAAATATATTCACCATATTTCGACTGTGTTGCCCATTGTGATCGCGCGTAATGGGCAAGAATCAGGAAGGTAGTATGGTATAGTACTGTACTGTAGTATTATAAGTACAGTATGATACAGGTAAGTATTGCACAGATTTATTTCCCCTGAGAGAGCAACACTAGCCATCTGGTTACAAAGTATTTAACAGTAGTCACAGTATACAGTATCCAGTATAGACTAGTTTGACAGTACTAACTGCATACTGTTGTCCAATATGGTGTAGCTATACAGTACACAATGCCATAATATTCACCTAACTGCTCAATTTTTTTTCCTGAGAGAACAGCACCAGCCATCTGGTTACAAAGAATTTAACAGTAGTCACAGTATACAGTAGTTCCAGTAAAGACTAGTTTGACAGTACTATACAGCACACAATGCCATAATACAGTATGCACATAACTGCACTAATTTTTTGTTTTCTTGTCTTTTCAGAAAAAAAGGATGGACTGGAGGAGAGGGGGGTATCATGCAAAGTTTGTGAACTGTTTGTACAGTTAAGTGTACAGTATCTAAACTGCAGTCATGATGTACACAAAACCTCTCCTCTCTCAATGTACTACTGTACTGTACACAGAATGAGGAAGAAGATAAAGATGGAAAAAATTATATTATTATATATATATTATTATATATTATATATTATTAATTAATATTATTATCAATGTGCACTATTCATGATTATCCACGGCCTTCAAATTTCATCTGACAGAAGAACTGAATAAAGACTGCATTTTGTATTATTCATGATTATTTGTATATTTGTATTTTTGGTTCCTGATAAAATAAAATAAATATTTCTTTACATTCATGATAATCATAATCATTGACAACCCCCCCCCCCCCACACCTACACCAAAGAAAAAGAAATAATGACAAAAAGTGGTAATTTACTGCATCAACAACATGAATCAGATAATGGTTTTTTGTAACTCAATTTCACAGTGCTGTGCAAATCAGATTTACATATCAAATTTGAGAAGGGATTATCAAAAGCGTTACCGTAAACAAAGCCTCAAAGGGTTGGGGGGGTGGATGGGTGAGTCATGCACAGTAATCATCAGCTAGCTCCCTTCCCAAAGAGGATTACAGAGAGGTGACTCAAAGCCAACAATAGGAAAATTAGGCACGCAGGCGCATAGAGGTGATGCTCGGCTAGGGACGGACGATTAAAAACACAATGACAAGCTTCAGAAACGGAATGGCTCTGGAGAGGTGTGGATAAGAGGTTCAAATCCTTGAGCGAGCCTTGTGTGTGTGCGTGGGGGAGGGGGGTACAGGGTACAACTGAATGAAGGATTAGCTGTACTGCAGTTCAAAGAAATTACATATTTTCAAAAGGTATGTCATCATAATAATTTGAACCCTACACCCTCAAATACATAAAAAGCACACAAATCAACCATGTGCAGTCAAACGCACTGTGTCGCAGTCAAAAGCTACAGCACAGATTGAATATCGTAATATCAAGATGGTTTAGGTAGGGTTGTGGAGAAAATAAAAAAAAATGAGGAGAATTTTTTTTTTTTTTTTGGTCACTCACTCTTGAACTTCGCAAGCAAGCAGTGGTGAAGTTACAGATGCATGTGCAGTAATCATCAGCTATCAAGCAGGAATGTGATTGAAACCAGAAAGACACACATTCAAAGGAATGGTGTGGGAGAGGTGTACTGTACTGTAGATAAGATAAGAAGTTGAAATACTGCAGTGCAGTAAATTAGCCTGTGTGTGTGCGAGGGTGAGCGAGGGGAGAGCGCTTTATATGTCGAAATGTTACTGTTACAGTACTGTATACGCCTATGCGTTTCAACAATTTTCAAATGAGACATACAGCACTGAACATGCATGTATAAATATGCAAATTTACAATTACTGCGTGTGTACACGCAGACTGTGTACTGACGTAGGTTGAAATGCTAAAGTATTAGACTTTGAAGACAACAGCTCGTGAACACCCCCCTGAGTTTTTAGACGGTATTGCAGTATTGCAGACAGCGCTAAAATACCGCAATATACTCCGGAAAAAAAAACATACTGCATCTGCCCGCGGTTATAAGAGTTGCGCTGCTACGGCCGCACTAGGGTAAAAGTGGCCGCCATTGTATATTTGAGGAGATCCCTTCTATCCATCTTATCTATTTGGGAAATATTAGCATCAAGAGGGCATTTTTATACCCTCTTTCTAAAAATTTGAGTTTAAGATCTGCAGCCTGTATTTTGAAATTGTCATTTATTGAATTGATACTTTTGAGACGTATAAATTTGCCCTTAGGGATGTTATTAAGCCACATTGGGCTATGGTGACTACTTGCTAGAAAATAGTTGTTCGCCTGGACCTCTTTGTAATATGTTCTCGTATGGATCTCATTGTTAACAATATATAGTTCTAAATCTAGAAATTAAATTCTAACTGGGGGCTGGATTTGCATGTAAATTTTAAATTGTTATTATTACTATTGATATATAAAATAAACTGTTATAATTGGTCTACACTTCCCCTCCAAATAAACAAAATATCATCAATGTAACGACGCCAGAGCACCAGGTTTGCACAGAGGGGACAGTTGTTCCATATGAAATTGTCCTCCCAAACGCCCATAAAAAGATTGGCGTAACTCGGTGCAAACCTGGGGCCCATGGCCATCCCATATGTCTGCAAATAAAATTGATTATTAAAATTAAAAAAATTATGTTGTAAAATAAATTGAATACCGAATATAAAAAATGATCTAAGTTCTGGAGGTAAATCGGGATCCTCCTCCAAAATTCAACTGATGGCAAGACACCCCTGTTTGTGATCAATCACCGTATCCAGGGATGTCACATCTGCAGTAACCCAAATATATTCCTGTTGCCTATCTATGCCCCCTAAAGTCTGCAGCACGTGAGTTGTATCTCTCAAATAAGAGGGGAGTTTCTTGACATATCTTTGAAGATGGTAATCGATTAATTGCAATTGCAGCAGCCTACGGATGGAGCTCACACAGCTCACGAGAGTCCGTCCCCTCTGTGTCTCCTGGTCTTGTGATACCTGAAAGGGTAATGACGCACTTTCTGCGCGACCACAATCCAGAAGCAACAAAGAAAAAATGATCGATATCAGCCCTGCTCCTTGGGATGACAGATTCACCAGTACTCCTTGAGAAAGGGCGAACTCGCCCGAAACATGTGGGAGGAGGTCTTTTTTGTTATGTTCTAGTACCTGTTTTATGTAGATTTAATAAATTGATTTTATTACCTACCTGGTGAGTCTGTCATCTCAAGGAGCAGCGCTGATATAGATCATTTTTTCTTTCTTTCTTTAATATAAAGAAAGGCCTGCTAACACACAATGTGTCTTATCATTTTCTACATCAACATAATCAAAATCCCTTAGGACTTAAGTGTATGGCAATAGAAACCTTGGCACATACTGTAGTTGGAGAGGCGGTGACCGTATTAAACATTTAGCAAAAAGAGAGCTCTTTTGGATATATGAACTGCAAACTATGATTCCAAAGGGTCTTAATGTAGATTTCAGCATTGTGCCCTTTTTGGGAGATAAATGAGTTAATTATAGATTCCTTGCAACATGACCACATACAGAATGTGCTCATTTTCTATTTTTTCAGTTGGAAGTCTTTATGTTATCTAACTGATACTACATAGACTGTTTGGAATTATATATGCAATCTATTATGATTGTGTTAGGTTAGATCATGAATATGAGAAGTATTGATGAAATTTTTTTTTGATGGTCAGATATGATATATGACATATTCACTATAATTGATTGGGCTTAAGAAATGAACAATAATGATTTATTTAACAATCAAGAACTATCTATTTGGAACATTGAGATTAATTCATTTATTTTATGTATTACTTTTGAATATATTTTTCTAATGTGATTAAGGTTTATAGATTTGTTTCGAATTTATATGAATCTATATTTTGTCCGAATTGAGTATAAGGTTCAAATAATTCATTTAAATACTTAGTTTTATAGATTCGAAGCATTGAAATTGACCTGTTCCTTTATCTTTGATTAACGATGATATTGTTGACGAATTCTTTAGATAACACAATATGTGTATTAATTGGGTGATGATATGTAATTATTAATTGGGATGCTATGTGTATTTTCTAATATTTAGTAGACTATATGTGGGTGTCAGTTTGTGATCATTGTCTGTTCTAAATGAACACATGGATTGGTTTCTGATACTAATTGTTGCTGAATATATGCATCAGCATAAACAATGTTTGCATTTATTTTTTCGTGTTTGTGGAACTGGTAAACATGTACTAACACATTTATATGTGTTAGACCTTATATAGGATATCAATGTTAGAAGACTTATCTCAAGCATAAGAATTTATTAAGGGTTAAAAACGTATTTGTTTTAAATAATTTGGCAAGTTTAGGTGTTATTTAGATGAACTTTTAATCATGCTCAATTGCTATCACGTGTCTATCAGCTGTTGTAATTAATGATGGGACTATTTAAGTCATGATCTGATCCTACTCCTATTGAACATGCCCCTGAAGAAGCGGAAGGATCTGTGAAACGCATAGGTCGGAGTTTGCCCCTACTCCCACGGGTGTACAGGCTGTGCAGAGGTTACGTGGTCTCCTTCATTTTCCATCGTCAGTGATTCCCCATAGACAATACGTCATATCCGGTTTCTGTCCGTGTCATTCATGCTTCTCGCGAGAGAAGCAGCCGGACATCCGAGAGATTTGGGTGATCCAGAGCAAGGAGAAGGGAAGCAGAACACCTCACTGGGCAGCGTGCCACGCTAGGAGATCTGCATACCCCAGCTGGACTGGAGGACGAAGCCTGGGGACACCGGAGATGGCTGCTGTCAGCGGGAAGTGCCTACCCTTGTGATTTCATCACGTTACACTGCGCATGTCCAACTTATATCTTGTAAGTAGGATTCCAATTTTTGTCTGTCACCGTGAGGAGAGGAGTTGTTTTTAAACATCATTGTTTTTAATAAATGTCATTTTTGTTCATCTCACCTTCTTGCCTACAGTACATTCTTAGAGAACTCACCACTCCCTATATCCTTTAGCCATTGCTGGTTTGTTACAGTATCACACTATGGGGCTTATGCAGAGGGGAACGTTAAAAAAAGTGTAAAATGGCTATAAAATAGCCACAGATTTGCCGTTAGTGAAGGTGTTATGCAGAGAACGTCGTTACCTCTGGTTACACATTTCGCCGAAAACCTGCTACTTGCCAACTTTTCCTGGAGACTTGAAACTCGCCATACTAATGCACATATTGGCGCATTTGCGCGCTTCGGATCTTCTGGAATAGCACGATATATTAGCATGGCGAGTTTCAGGTTCTCGCCAGGTGTTTGGCGACTTTTACTCTGCTGAAAACTTTTCTGCCGGTTTTAAAAAAACGCGCCATTTTCTCCCGAGTTAAAGGATTTTTGGCAAGTTTTTTGGCCAGACAATGGCGCAATTCCCTTTTAGATCCTCTCTGCATAAGCCCCTATGTGTTTTTGTTTCCTTTTCTCTTTTATGATTCATCTACTTATCTCTAATTGGATTCAAGTGACTTTGGACTTTGATAATCATTCAGTATGGACACCTAACCAAGGACTTATATCACTGGTATCATTTATTTGTTACACTATCTGATAGTTTATGATGTATTTGATGTTTTGATGCACATTTAGTTCATTCATTTGGCGCCGTTGGGTAACACCTTTTTCCATGTTCTCTATCTGGGTCGCCAGAGTTACCTTGTTATTGGTGGCCTTCTCACATTCTTACATCCCAATTTTTTTTAGATGTGGTTTCTTTTATTTTTTGTTTTACACTAACCATTTCGTTTTATAATTACTTAGAGTAGCTCAGTACTACACTTTTCTTTTCAACATTATTAACAAGACTACATTTCACGCATGTGGCGCAAAGCACCTTTGATATGCTGTAGATGAACAGAAATATTCCCCCGTGCGTGGTCTCAGGCAGTGATCACTTTTATTACAATTTCACACAGTTCTACTATTTGATGGAGTGAAATGTTGTTGTTTTGTTCTCCTGCCATTTGCTCGTTTCAGTTGACAAACTAGACACCTTGAGCCGTACCTCCACCACGTCGCAACTATAAACAGCTCCCCTGGGTTATACAAATGTCACACTGAAATGTTTCATGCTTTGGCTGCAAAGTTACACATTTCATTCTCTAAAAATACTTTTTGGTGTGTTCCCGTTTTTACTCTTTGCATTTCAATTAAATACACTTGAAGTACGTACAGTACTGTACATCTGTGTGGTATCGGATCATGTGCACATGAACGGAAATAAGTGACAGGTTGCATTGCAGTTAGATTTTTAAGACACAAAAGCTTGCAATCGCTGATTTGTGTTTCTGGCCGGTATTGCAGACTATGCAATATTTCAATTTCTGCACTCTTTCAGATTACAGCTAAATCACGTTAAAATTAAGAATTGCTGTGGCGCGGGATAGGAGCAGATTAGGATGCAATACTGGATCCGCAAGACGAGAGGGCCAGAACTGGCAGTTTCATCTGTAGATACTCAGTCCTTGCATCAAGGCTGATAGGGTAGATATTCACACCTCACATCAAGGCTAGGAAATTAGATATTTTTTTAGGACTTGAAGTGTAGAGACTCCAGTCTTTTACTGCCTCCATGGGCAATCAGGTGTTGCTCCTTTCATGTTTCTCTCCAGCGCTCGGGAATAGGACCGCTGGAGCCTTTATTGTCTATGAGGTGTGAAGAGATACTTTGTTGCATAATGACTGGAGGCTACTCAGCATCAGATGTTAGCCCTAGCTCCGATCATAGCAGAGTACACGCAGGGAAGACCAACTTCCGGGACTCTGACGTCATATCCGGGAGGTCGCCGCAGCAACGAGGATGCTGGTTGAGCAAACGAGAGGACTCCTCAAAGCAGAGGAATGGCCTCTGCTAACCCCACTGAAAAGCTCCTGCGGTCATATTCCTGAGCGCCAGAGAAGAACATGAAAGCAGCAACAGCAGATCGGCCACAGAGGCAATAAAAATTGTGTGAGTGCATTATTTTACTTATTGAATATTTTTCCATATAAAGGATTTTGCACTGTCTGTGTCCCCTATTTGTTTTCTTTTGTTTTTGAGGTTTTTATCTGAAGAGGATTGGTCATCCTTGCATCTGGGGCAGCATCTATAGACTATTTTGTCACATAACTATGGGACAATGAATGTGGATACTTTAAAATGAAACACATCCAATTCTACAACACTTGCCTTGTGTGAATACAATGTAAATACTTTAGTATTGTGTCACACTAACCAAGTTTTGTACTTGCTGCCTATTTGCATTTAAAGGGACATTATCTCAAATGTGGTTTTACTATACCATTTAATTCGTTATTCTTTATAGTTGTTGGGTGCTGTAATGATAATATCATGAGAATATTATGTAGTTAATCCCTTTGGTGCTTGAGGGGTTAATGAGCTACACTTCTTTTAACAAAATACAAAATGCTGAGTTTGAAAAAGGTTAGGACTGTTTCTTTAGGCTGCTCTGAACTTCAAGGGGACTTACTTGGGGCGAGGGTACAGCCTGGATAGACTACTCAAGGTGACAATTGTTTAAATAAAGTTCTATAGACATGGTCAGGGGAGGGAAGCTTCAAAGCCTCTTCCAGGGGTGGGCTTATTCCAGTGCCATGAGAAAAGAATGTATTTAAGGGCCTCATGCACTAAGCGCCGAAAGGGCATTTTTCGCCATTTTTTCACCAAAAAAAGCCTTTCCGATTCAGTAAGCGCCGATTAGTGGCCAAAATCGGCAATTTTTGTTCCCGATAAAAACTTATCGGCAGCCGGGTGCCGATAAGCCACTCATCGGCACTTTTTGAACTCAGCTGAATTCAGGTAGCCCCGATCAGCTTTTCGCTGCTGATCGGCACTACCGAATTGAGATTTTTTCGCCAATCCGTCCCGCCAACTAAAGTTGGCGGGTTGGTGGGGGAGACACATCGACAAGGTCGACACTTAGAAAAAATCAGGCCTTTTTCCTGGCTGGGATTGATGCCGGGGGTCTCCGGAGCTGATACCCGCACCGGAGCCCCCCGGCATGCATAATAGGCAGGAAAAATGCATTTAAAGGCCACTTCATTACCTTAGCGGCTAACCGCTAAGGCAATGAAGGGGTTAACCCGCTGTGCCAGGTTTATTGTGGGTGGCGGGTGTGGGTGAAGGGGGTATTTAGCCCTTGTTGCTTGTTTAGGGCTTGCGGAGGGGGGTTGCAGATGCACTTAACCCCTTCACGACCGAAGCGGTAAGAACTCTGATATTCTCTAGTTCCATGTGACAGGCTGTCAATGACGTCACATCCGTTCTCCCCCAAGGCTCTGTCACATGGTATACTAGAGCCAATCAGAGTTGGGGTAGAGTTCCCACGCTCTGATTGGCTACCGTACCATGTGAGGCCGGCCATCTTTCTTTTCATGACGTCATCTTAAAGGCAATTGAAGCACAGCCATTCTGATTGGCTATGCTTTCATTGCCTTTAAATGACGTCATCATTTTGTTTTTATCGGCCAAAACGTATGGTTTTCACGGCCTAATCAGGGCCGTGGGAACCATATGATGAAAATGTGACGTCATAGGCATTTAAAAGCCTATGTCGTCTCATTTTGAAGGCAGACGCCGGGGAGGAAGGACCTCCTACAGAAGAAGAAGGCCATGGCGTGGCCAAAGAAGAGAAGAAGACCCCGGAAGAGAGCCGCAGATACAAGAAAGAAGAATACAGATGAAGATGGATTACAAATAGAAGACCCCTGGATTGTTTTGGTTTTTTATTTTAATGTTTATTATTTTATGGTTTATTATTTTATAGGATCCTGTGCGTGGATTGGTTCGAGAGTAAGCTGTTCAACGGGAGTCGGTGAGTGGGTCAAGTACTGGTAAGTGAACAAAAGAAATGTATTTTATTTAACTTGTTCATTTTTTTTGTTGGTTTTTTACATGTGGGTTTTTTTTGGTATATCATTTCTTGCCACTGTATGTATATATGTATGTATGTCTAGATTGATATATACATACAGGGTAAGAAATTATGTTGTTTGAAAAGCTTGTTTTGCTGTGTATAAAATGTTTTTGGCTATGCTGCTATGCATAAATATGTGTGTCATGTATTTTAAAATTATATAGATGTAATTTTTGGTCTTGTATGGTGTACTTTAGGTCAGGGTGAGGCTTGCTTTTGTATATTGTATTCTTTTTGGTACTTATATTTTGTCTGAGGATAACTTGTTCTGTTTAACGATTGAAATAGTTAATTATTTAATTGTTATGGATGGAATTTAAATTGTTTAGTGATTTAATTAATGAATTAATTGATTTATGGTTACTTGATTGGTTAAATAGTATACTTGTTTGGATGTATTGGTATTTTGTTTGGAATATATTATTGTTAACATTCATTGGCAAAGTGTACATGGTGCATAGATTGTATGCATCATGTACACAATGTAAATGCAATGTTTTGATTGGCATTTGAGGCATTTGATTGGCATTTGAGGATTTTAATTGGAAGATGAGATTGGATTTTTTAAGGAAATAGGATTTTATTATACTGTGTCTGTATGGATAAGTGGTATTTGTAGTAGAGCATGTTTTTGATAACCCTTCTACAGTTATTCGTATATTGGTTCACCATGTGTGTGTGTGTGTGTGTATATATATATATATATATATATATATATATATATATATATATATATATATATATATATGTGTATATATATATATGTTCCTTACCGAGTAAATCCAGGATCCCAAGATCACAAGGCAAGAAGGAGACAGTACGTGGCTTATTTTTTGTCTTTCACCTTATTATTTTTCCCTATTTTACTATGGCTATCTGATGTTATGACACTTGTTCAATAATTATGCTAGTCACGCATGCACTATCACGCTTGCTTTATTTATATTGTGATTGCAGCTGCTGTGTGTGTCTTCGTGACATTTTGGGTAATTATCTATTTATTTTCAACAAGTTATGTTACGTGATGCTCTTCCTATGTGTTAGGTTGCCTATCCGAATCAGCTCAGTGTGCACATTGGTCGCTTGCGTCCCTCAGGAATTTTCTTTATATTTCTTTGTTGTTACGCATGCTGAAAAATGCCATTGTTGCTTTGCAGTGGTGGTTACCTGGTTACGTTAGACGCTATCCGACACTGTGTTTCCCTGTCCTGACGCCGGTATTTAATTGATAGTCACTACAGTCGCTATTTTCATTATGTAATACCATGGTATGCTCCGTACATATGCTTTGCTATTTATGCGTGTTTTCTAGCAATTACCTTTATATATTTATTATTTGTATTTGTGACGTATGTGGCGCATGTGCGCCATTGTTAATGGTTACTAAGATACGTGAGACGCCACCCGACACCACTGTTGCTCAGTGCTGATGTCGTATTTGATTAGCTAGTGTCTACAGCTGTTTAACATCATGGTTTAGCCTATCAGGGAACTGTTTGTTGATGGGTGGTGGGTATATATGTTTGTCAGGTATCATTATGTACAGAGCACTCCCTTGAGAAAGGTCCTGTGCCAAGGACCGAAACGTCGGGTTTATGTGCCAGTTTTTCTACTGAATACATGCTTTTTTGTACCTCCTGAGTGTGCTGTCTCCTTCTTGCCTTGTGATCTTGGGATCCTGGATTTACTCGGTAAGGAACCTATCTATACATTACCTGTATGGGACAAGCACCTATTTCCAGTTTATGTGTGTGCCATCTGCATATTTTTATATATATATATATATATATATATATATATATATATATATATATATATATATATATATATATATATATATATATATATATATATATATATATATATGTGTGTGTATATATATAGTTGCATGATGAAGCCACTGTACAGATGAATGAGTGAAGGGTGGGTATCGGGCCAGAGTGGCTTAACCCCTTAATTACCTTTGCAGTTATTATCCGATAAGGTGATTAAGGGTTTAATTGATATCTGAATGTAATTGCAATGTATTGGCTATGTATTGGCTATGTATTTTGTGGGCAACAGAAGACAAGGATTTTGCTGGCAACAGGGGCTTCTTATTGATGAGGTCAGTAGTACTTTATTTATTTTAATATGCTAGTTAATGTGTTTAATAATGGGCAAATAGTCTATAATCCCTATCTGGATAATAGTTATTTTGCACATTATTGTACTGTATGTGTTGGGGGGGGGGGGATTTATGTATTGAATGTATAGGTCAGGTTTATTTATTTTATATTCAGGGTTTGTTCCTTTTGGTTCTGCGTGAGACCTCTGGAGACCACCTGCGGTATCCTCGGGTATCTCACGGGTATCAGGCTGGTGGGTCCACAGGGGACACCTGTGGGGAAGAACCGGTGGCTCCACATCTGTGGGGGCACCGCGGACCCGTCGTGTGCGGGGAAGAACTGATGGCCCCACATCTGTGGGGGCACCGCGGACCCGTAGTGCCCACCCGTAGGTCCCCCGACCCCCATGGGAACCACCCGAGGCCCCGCAGACATCTGTGGGTCTGACCCGGGGCTCCCAGACATCCGCGGGCCTACCGTGGGGACCCAATGGTGGCCAACGGTGACCCACAGAGACCACCTGGTGGGCCATCGTGTCTGGTGGGACCCATCAACAGGCCTCCAGAACCTGTATGAAACAAGTTGCTGGTAACCTGTAGGTCTGCAAGGTGACCCGTCGGGCCCACCGGGGACTCACGTGGGCCTGGGGTATGAACACTGTATGTAAAAGGATAAATCATGTATTTTTGGGGGGGCACAGGGGGTGGGTTATGTATTTAATAAATAGAATGATGTTTATTGTGGGGCAGTGTATTGTTTTTATTGTGGGTGCTGGGGGTGGTGGGTGAGGTTATTGGCCCCAAGGGTATGTGGGTAGGCCTCCCAGCTGGGTAGTGGCTGAGGGTGGTTAGGCCTCACGGGGTGGGGGGGTTAGTGGGGTAGGGTATGTAGGCCTCCGATTGGTGGGTTTGGGTGGGTTAACCCCTTAATGACTCTAGCGGTTAATAACCACTATGGTGATTAAGGGGTTTGGGGACATTACATTTGATGTTTTTATTCTTGTTTCTGTTTTGCAGCATCGGAGGGGGCATCGGCAGGATGAAGATGAGGATGGCCTCCATCGTGGCAGCCGGACATGGGTGAGTGCAATATGTATTTAATGTATTTATTGTTCTTTATGTATTTTAAATGGACAAATGCACTATTATCCATTTGTGGATAATAGTAATTTTGCCCATTACTGTATTGTATGTTTTAGGGGGGGTTTATTTATTGTAAAGTATTTGTGTTGTTGTATTATTTTTTTGGGGGGGGGGGGCACAGAATTGGTACTGCAGGCCTGCGGGGAACACCCGAGGGCCCCCGCCGGCCTCTCGTATCATTGCTGTGCATTCCAAAAATGTAATATATGTAATGTGGGTATAGGGGTTGTTGGGGGCACAGGGGGTGTATGTTGTGTATTGCAATGTTTATTGGGGGCAATTGTCCCCAATAAACATGCTATTATGCCTTAACCCCTTCATTGCCTTAGCGGCTATCCGCTATGGAAATGAAGCAGCATTAATGTATTTTAATAATATTATGCGGGAGCAGGGGGTCTCCTGAGCTGAACGGCATTGATTTGTGGCTCAGGGACCCCATGCTTCCCGAGTTATAGGCCCCGGTTCGGGCATTGGTTCCAGTTTCCCCCCCATCTTTATAGCGTCCTAGTGTGCTCTATAAAGATGGCGGTGACACTGGCATCCGATGCCCGTTACCGGGGCCTGTAACTCGGGAAGCACGGGGTCCCTGAGCCACAAATCAATGCGGTTCAGCTCAGAGGACCCCCTGCTCCCGCACAATATTATTAAAAATACATTAAGGCTGCTTAATTACCATAGCGGATAGCCGCTAAGGTAAGGAATGATTGTTGAAGTGAAACTTCTTTAGTGGCACCTCATTGGAACTGGGGCAAAAATGGATTGTGGAGACAGAAATGAAACGGATGTGACGTCAGTGCTGGCAGTTGAGGCCGGGCTGTGTTCTGGCTCAGCCCGACCCCAACACTGACATCCCACCCGCTCAAAAAATCAAATGCGGCGGCGGCGATAGCCGCCGGCGCCACACCTAACAGCCGCCACAACCCCCACACGGCCGTTGACATATGCGGCGGCGGCGATAGCCGCCGGCGCCGCTCCTAACGTTCCCCGCCCGCTGCCCGCTTCCGTGCCGTGCATGCGCAGTTGCCATGGCGCCACTGACTCCAATCACCGCGGGAGGAGTGGGGAGGGGGGTGCAGGCCAAGCAGCACACTGACCTGGTGCTCCTGCAGGTCTTCCCACATCGCCGGCAAGCTCACGGCTGCTGTTCCCCACCCGCTGCCATGCCGCGCATGCGCAGTTGTGATGGTGCCGCTGACGGACGCCACACATGCGCAGAAGCGGCTGGCAGCGGCGCCGTTCCACCCACATGCTCCCCTTTGCCCCACATGGCGCCATTCCGCCCTCCACTGAAGCGGTGGCACACGGCACAACCCGCGCAGCACAGGGGCTCGGCGCCGGGGGCAGGCTCCTGCTGCTGGAAGAATGGGTGACACGGGCGGGCCGGGCAGCGGAAGGGGGAGGGGTGTGTGTTTGTGTATGTATGTGGCAGTCAGTGTGTGTGTGTGTGTGTGTGTATGTATGTATGTATGTGTCAGTCAGTCAGTCAGTCAGTCAGTGTGTGTGTGTATGTATGTGTGTCAGTCAGTGTGTGTATGTGTGTCCGTCAGTGTGTGTATGTGTGTCAGTCAGTGTGTATGTGTGTCAGTCAGTG